>NW_010428907.1:3157-3596 GCF_000710305.1 Buceros rhinoceros silvestris | reverse complement strand
AGAGCCGGTCGGAAGAGGAGCAGGGTGAGCTCAGGATCCTCGGTTAGGGCTGCGGGGCGCGGAGGTACGGCTGCACCCCGGAGAGCTGCTCTGGCCTTGGGCTGCCGGCACCTG
This sequence comes from Buceros rhinoceros silvestris, assembly GCF_000710305.1. Lineage (NCBI taxonomy): Eukaryota > Metazoa > Chordata > Aves > Bucerotiformes > Bucerotidae > Buceros > Buceros rhinoceros. The sequence goes on along the minus strand of NW_010428907.1, from coordinate 3,482 downwards.
AAGGAGGGTTTTGGGGACAGCATCATCCTCTCCCCACCCTGGTCCTTGCACTTCTGGAGCATCTTCCAGCAGCCAGTCCTGGGTCAGCAGCGTCCTGGCCGGACCAGCACGGCCGTGCTCAGGTTGTGCAATAACTGGGCAGGGATCTCACTGGCGAGGTCTTCAGCAAAGTCCAGCGGGACGATTAACGACGGCCAGCATCAGGACCTCCATCCCAGGCCTCTGCGGAGCCGCAGATGTGTGGCGGGGGTGGAGCGCGGGGCTTTGCTTGCGTCCGCGCTGCGGGGAACAGTTGGCTGGGGGCGGCCGGGCTTGGGCTTTGGCT
>NW_010428907.1:2761-2989 GCF_000710305.1 Buceros rhinoceros silvestris | reverse complement strand
CTCATCGGACGTGTTTTGGCAGAGCTCCACGCTCCTAGCGTGATGGGGAGGAGGGATGGAGGCCATGGAGGACCTCCCTGGGGCAACCTGAGCCGGAATCGGGCTCTGCTGGGTCTCCCTGTGCCAAAGCCCAGCTCTGATGCCTCCCTGCGCGGGAAGGGGACGGGGACCCGTGGGGACGGGTGGGCTGGAGAGCCTGGGACAAGAGCTGGTGGGGACGAGAGCGAA
>NW_010428907.1:1627-2203 GCF_000710305.1 Buceros rhinoceros silvestris | reverse complement strand
GGCGAGAGGTGGCCTCTTGGAGCCCAACAAAAACATCTCTCCTGCCCCACAGAACTTATCAAGATTTTGAGATTCTTCTTCATCTGAGTGAAGTTAAAGAAAACTAAGAAATTTCTGGGAGCTGCCACACCGCGATGACTTGGTGTCAGCCAAGGGGGATTTTGTCAAAAATTTGGAGACATTTTGGTGTGCATGGGAGTTCCTCTTTTCATCCCAGACGAAGTGCGGGAAAGCAGGAGAGCAGAAATCTCACTTCTTTAAGCGGCGTTTGAAAACATCTCCCACCGTTCTGGGGAATTTTGCTGCATTCGGTTCTGCTTCGCCAGCAGTTTTACTCGCGACACATCAGCGCTTTTATGCAGGCAAACATAACCCTGTCAGTCAGCGCGGGGTCGCTTCAGGCTGCCAAGGGTCTGCGGGGACCTGCCACCACCGCCCCGGGGACATCTCGCTGGCCGGGCTGGATGCTGGAGGGGCATCGCCTGCGATGGCGAGCACCACCCACCTAGCCAGGGGGCTGGGTGATGGGATGTAGGGGTGCAGCTCGCCCTGCCCTGACTCTGCTTTCCTCGTTCA
>NW_010428907.1:1094-1432 GCF_000710305.1 Buceros rhinoceros silvestris | reverse complement strand
GGTGGGTGTGTGCGGAGCCCAGTCCCCGAGCAGTAGCCGCAGCAGTGGGATGTTTACCTGGCGGTGCCTCATCCTTTGGGCTGTGCTGGTCACAGCCGCGCTCTCTGCTGCCAGACCGGCCCCCACCCTGCCCGACCAAGGTAAGATGATGAGCGAAGCACCAAACCACCATGTCCGCGCCGGGAGCACCCAGCTCCCTCGTCCTTCGTGTTGCTCCGATGGTGATGAGAGAGCTGGTCTCCTTCGCAGAGCGGCACAGCCTGGGCTGAGGTCCGGCCGTGTGGCCGTGGGCTCGTTCACCGGCAGGAGGGCCCCGTGGCCCCCCCGGGGGCGCCGGG
>NW_010428907.1:544-889 GCF_000710305.1 Buceros rhinoceros silvestris | reverse complement strand
TTCTCCGGGGCACAGAAAGTTCGTGCTCAGTGCCGGCCTGGCCCGTGGGTGTTTTATGGGAAATTGTGGCAAAACCCAACGATGCTGGTTTGGAGAAGGGTGCGAAGCCCCAGGGGCCATGTTCCCAGCAGAGGTCATTGCGTGTCACGGCACTCTCTTGCCTGGGACGATCTGCAGCCTGAGACATTTTGAAGCCTTCTCCCACCCCTGCCTGACACCGGGGCGATCCTGGGCTCAGCGGGTGGGGGTGCAGGGTGCTGGTGCGGGCTTTGCCTGCTGGCAGTGTGTGGGATGGATGCAGCCCACCAAGACCTCCGGGGTGCTCCAGCCTTGCTCTGGGCTGGG
>NW_010428907.1:0-326 GCF_000710305.1 Buceros rhinoceros silvestris | reverse complement strand
TGTCCCTGAAAATCCCTGCGAGGGCTTTTGGCCGTGGTGGGCAGGCGGGGGTTCTGCCCCTGCCACAGCCTTGCGAAGCTCTGGAGCCTCATGGCACCACGAGGTGCAGTGGACGGGCTGAGTGGGTCACGGGGCCCGGGAGACGGCCGACCCGACAGAAAGCACCGCTCTGGCATTTCAAAGCCTTGGCCTTCCCCTGGGTGAGGCAGAGAATAAACAGAGCAGGCAGCGCCGCACAGCACTTCTGACTTACAGCCTTTTGGTTTTAATTACCCAAGAATGTCTGGTCTGTGGGGTACTGCTGTTCTTTTTAAGGCTCGCTCACC
>NW_010428906.1:598-871 GCF_000710305.1 Buceros rhinoceros silvestris | reverse complement strand
ACCCTGGAAGGGCCAAGGGGCAGAAGGCGAGACCCAGCTCAAGACCCCCAAACCCAAAGACCTCCCTGAGCCTTCCAAGGAGGAGTGAGGGGGATGTAACATCCGCCCCGTCCCCCCACCACGGCCATGAGCCCCCGCGTCCCTGCCAGGGCGTCGGGGAGTTTCAGGCGGGCAGGAAGGCGTTCACTGAAACTCCGGGCCACTCCTTCCCTCCCCGAGACGCAATCTCGTCCGACACGCTCGCTGCGCAGGGACCTGCAGCGCAAGTTTCCC
>NW_010428906.1:0-331 GCF_000710305.1 Buceros rhinoceros silvestris | reverse complement strand
TTGGGCGCCCTGTGCCTCGGCTGTGCCCAGTGGGGCAGGGACGATGCCAGGCCAGGGACTGGGTGCTGCTGGCAGCGATGCCGAGCGGCCAGCCCAGCAAAGGTCAAAGTGGGGTGACTTGTGCGATGGCTCCTCGCCTCCTCACCGGACACAAGTTTTCCGGAGAACAAGGAAATTTAGGGGGTTTCCAAATCCCTCTGCACTGCCTGGCCTTACGGACAATGCTGGGACACGTCAGGAGGAAAACAATCCCGGATTTACCCCGGTGACGGCTGGGCTGTGCCACCAGGCTGTCTGCAGAGCAGGATTTCGGGTCCTCCTGCCACGGGAA
>NW_010428905.1:4743-8811 GCF_000710305.1 Buceros rhinoceros silvestris | reverse complement strand
CTCCTCCTCCTCCTCCTCCTCCTCTCGGCACAAGCTGCCCCTTCGCCGGCTTCAATGAAACTGGCAGCGATGATCAAGAAGATGTGTCCCAGTGAGGCCGAGCTGAGCATCCCCGCCAAGAACTGCTACCGCATGGTCATCCTGGGCTCCTCCAAGGTGGGCAAGACGGCCATCGTCTCGCGCTTCCTCACCGGCCGCTTCGAGGAGCAATACACGCCCACCATCGAGGACTTCCACCGCAAGTTCTACAGCATCCGCGGCGAGGTCTACCAGCTCGACATCCTGGACACGTCGGGCAACCACCCCTTCCCAGCCATGCGCCGCCTCTCCATCCTCACAGGTACTTGGCTGGGGAGCACCAGGAGGAAGCGGGGGGGTTCCTTTGCCGGATTTCAGGCTTTCTTGTCCAGTTTGGGGATGTTTCTCCAGTCCCGGGAGGAGGGAGGTGGGATTTTGTGTGTGCACGGGGGGGGCAACTTTGCTCCTTGCACGGGGTGGACAGGAGGATGCAGGATCCAGGTGCTGCCCTGGTTCTTCCCTCCCCAGGTCTCTAGAGAGCAGGTCTCAGTGTGTCCCTGTCCCTGCAGCCATCTCATGTTCCCTCTTTGTCCCCAGGAGACGTGTTCATCCTAGTGTTCAGCCTGGACAACCGGGACTCCTTTGAGGAGGTGCAGCGCCTGAAGCAGCAAATCCTGGAGACCAAGTCATGCCTGAAGAACAAAACCAAGGAGAACATAGAGGTGCCTCTGGTCATCTGCGGCAACAAGGGTGACCGGGACTTTTACCGAGAGGTGGAACCCCGGGAGATTGAGCAGCTGGTGGGAGGGGACCCCAAAAAATGCGCCTACTTCGAGATCTCAGCCAAGAAGAACAGCAGCTTGGACCAGATGTTCCAGGCGCTCTTCGCCATGGCCAAGCTGCCCAGTGAGATGAGCCCTGACCTACACCGCAAGGTCTCGGTCCAGTACTGCGACATCCTGCACAAAAAGGCGCTGAAAGGCAAAAAGCTGCTGAAAGAGGGGGGCCGGGGCAGCACGGAGGAGGCGTACGGCATCGTGGCCCCCTTCGCCCGGAGACCCAGCGTCCACAGCGACCTCATGTACATCCGGGAGAAAGCTATCGGCGGGAGATGAGCCCTGACCTACACCGCAAGGTCTCGGTCCAGTACTGCGACATCCTGCACAAAAAGGCGCTGAAAGGCAAAAAGCTGCTGAAAGAGGGGGGCCGGGGCAGCACGGAGGAGGCGTACGGCATCGTGGCCCCCTTCGCCCGGAGACCCAGCGTCCACAGCGACCTCATGTACATCCGGGAGAAAGCTATCGGCGGTGGGCACAGCAAGGAGAAGGACCGCTGTGTCATCAGCTAGGAGCCCCCCGCTTGCCGGCAAGGAAGCGCAGCGACCTCATGTACATGCGGGAGAAAGCTATCGGCGGTGGGCACAGCAAGGAGAAGGACCGCTGTGTCATCAGCTAGGAGCCCCCCGCTTGCCGGCAAGGAAGGGAAGAAGGAAGGAAGGACAGAAGGACGGAAGGAAGAGAGGGGGGGAAAGATGCTCGTTTCTGAATTGACTGTGGGCAGGCAGGAGGGTGGGCAGGCGCCCAACCGGGCAGAGAGGGAGGGTCGCCTCTTCCCCAGCCTCCCTCCTCCAGAGGGATCATCCGCTCCCTCCTCTGGGGGTGAATTTTGGGAGCGAGGGATGCGAAGGAGGAGGCTTTGGAGAGCAGGAGGGGGTGCCACTGGGATCAGCCTCCTCCAGGCAGAGGGACAGGGAAAGGGTGAGCTGCCGGGCAGCCAGGTGGGAGGACGAGCGCGGAGGACACCGACCTTGGCAGTTCTTTCCCTTCCAAACCCCCCCAGCCTCGGGCACTGCCTTCAGAAGGGAGGGCAGGGGCCTGCCAGCACCCGCCTGGGGCTTTGGGGTCGGGTTTTTTGTTGGGTTTTGTTGTTTTGGGTTTTTTTTCCTTGAGCAGCTGTGCACGGACTCTGGCTCTGTGTCGTGTGTTCGTCTGTGTCTGCAAAACACGTGCAGAAGACACTCCTAAGCTGTGGCAAAGACATTGCCGAGTTACAGCCCTGATGGACCAAAAAAACTGACTCTTGTTTACATTCGTCTTGTCTGATTTGCAAGATTTGGGGCGGGCGGGGGGAGCGGGAGGGGTTTTTTAACTAAGTAATAGGCACTTTATGTAGTTACTGTTTGTCATTGACATGAACAAAACAAAAATCTTCAAGTGTTTCTACCGTGGGTGAAACTTGATGTTTTATTTTTTCTACCAATTAATAAAATCTTTTTAAAATGACGGGTTAGCCTCTGTGTCCTCACCCTGCCTCGCTGCCAAACCGAGTTCTGTTAACGCCAGCGCCGAGCCCAGCTCTGAGCTAAAACCGGCCTCTTGACTCAAACCCCTTTATTACTCCCTTTTCTCCGGCTCCCGGTGCAAAGGTTCCCGTCTCTGCAAGCAGCCGCGCTCTTGCCACACAGGGTAACGCGGGGCCACGCAGCGCTAGCTCCTCAGCCGGGTCACTGAGCCAGAGGCTCTTCCCTGGAGTGACGATCCCGCCAGCCCCACGACACGCCGGGCACTGGCATGTCATTCCCCGCAGCAGCCCAGCGCGTCTGACATCACCGCGTTATAAAGAGCTGATTGTGCTTCGTGCTCTAACGAAGCGAGGTTTAATGATGTCAACAGGGAGTGATTCATTCCTGCCCCGTCCAGGAGGTTGTTTTTATTTTGCAATATGAGTAAAGGAAGTGCTTTGCTCGAAAGGTCACCTTTGCATCTGATGGTTTTTTAATCTCTTCCCAACCACAAGTCGCAGAAATCGTTGCTGCCGAGTGAAAAGGGAAGAGGAAAGCTCTTGAAAACAGCTCTCCCTGCCTCCAGCTTCTGGTTCTGCTCATTTTCAGCCCCTGCTCCCCCCACCAAGCAGCAGAACAAATCCAAGCTTGATACATATTAATGGCAAAAAAAAAAAAAAAAAAAAAAAAAAAAAAAAAAAAAAAAAAAAAAAAAAAAAAAAAAAAAAAAAAAAAAATCCACCAAAGTTAAAAAGTTGGGTGAGGGAGGCTGCAAACAAAACCACCTCAGTTTCATTTGAAACTTGGATTCATGTTGAGAGTTACCTTGTTCCTGTGCTAAGTGCCAGACTTTTCTTTGGAAACACGTTGTTCCTTCCAGCTCCGCATGTGCCCTGATTTCACAGGAACTGCAACTGGCAAAAAAAAACAGGAAAACCACCGTCCAGGCATGAGACACGGGAATTTATTGGGCTGGGACAGGCAAACAGCAGGCAGGACGGTAATCTCGGTAATAAAAAGTGTACACGGCGCTTTGTTTACCTTTACGCAGAGTTGACACGCTGGCACCTGCCCAAAGAAAGTACTAGTGAAGTATCCCAGCGGTGACAGTCATCTCCAGGCTACAGGTGAGTTGCCGCCATCCCCGCGCCCAACCAGAATTACTCGCCTGTTGGTTTAGGGAAGGAAAACCCTCCCCAGTCACACCTCGCTTCTCCTCTTCTGAAGGCCTGAGCGCTGCCCACCCTGAGGCTGGTTCCCAACAGACACTGTGGTTTTTCACCTTGTCCCAGCACTGGTGTGGCCGGCCGGAGCAGGGCAGGGATCGTCCCCCTGTACTGGGGGCACTGGGGAGGCCACACCTCAAATCCTGGGTTCAGTTTTGGGCCCCTCACTGCCAGAAGGACATTGAGGGGCTGGAGCGTGTCCAGAGCAGGACAACAAAGCTGGGGCAGGGGAGCTGGAGCACAATGCACCGAGGAGAGACTGAGGGACCTGGGGGTGTTGAGCCTGGAGCAAAGGAGGCTCCGGGGAGACCTTCTTGCTCTGACAACTCCCTGACAGGAGGGTGCAGCGAGGTTGGGGGGGAGGTTGGTCTGTTTTCTCCAGGAATAAGTGACAGGATGAGAGGAACCGGCCTCCAGTTGTCCCAGGGGAGGTTGAGGTTGTCCCTGCGGAGCCATTTCTGTCCCGCTGGGATTGTCCCAGCCTGTCCAGGCTGCCCAGGGCAGGGGTGCAGTCACCATCCCTGGAGGGGTTTGCCAGCCGCG
>NW_010428905.1:4218-4712 GCF_000710305.1 Buceros rhinoceros silvestris | reverse complement strand
GGTGCACACCGCACCCCTGGAGGGGTTTCCCAGCCGTGTGCAGGTGCTGCTGAGGGACAGGGGGCAGTGGGGACCTAGCGGTGCTGGGGAACGGGGGCACTCGAGGAGCTGAAGAGTCATTTCCAACCTGAACAGTTCTGTGATTCTATGATTCAGGAGCTGGGTTTTCACCTCTCCCACTCCTGACCCACACCGTCTCTCAGCAAAACTCAGAGAACCATGAGATTCAAGGTCTTGTCACATCTTCACCAGTTGGCGAGATGCAGCGCTGCTTTACCAGGTTGTCACCTGCCACTGTAAGAACTGGCAGGAGGAGAGCGGGCAGGGAGCTCCGTGATCCTCTGAACCTCGGAACTGAAATCACTGCCTGCTTTGCTCGCCAAGTCACCCCGCTACCACAAAAGCGGTGTCACGACACGGGAGCTGGGCCCAGGCTCCGTGCATCCCCTGCTGCCCAAGTCCCGCCCCTGCTCAGCACACGTCCACCCACTGAA
>NW_010428905.1:1947-4083 GCF_000710305.1 Buceros rhinoceros silvestris | reverse complement strand
GTTTTAAAACTTTTCCCCAGGCCAGACAAAATCGCCACTTCTTTAAAAAGAGGGAAAGATAAATACAGAAGTCACTGAAAGGAATCGCTCCCCTTTCGACACACACAGCCTGGAGACTGCTCTGGAGACCCTGCCCAGGAGGAGCGGCACCAAACAGCTCTCGCCTCCCTCTTAAGCTCCCTTTTGATGTTTCACCACTTCTAAGTGAAAAAAATTGCAGAAAATGTCTCCTTTTTCTCATCAAAGTTTTCCAGCAGGTACTTTGACCCTTAGCAAGGAGAAAACACAATGTCTCCTGCTTGCTCGAATGTCAAAAACAAACCCCGCCCCACCCCCAGAGAAAACAGCGGGGATGCCTGGAGAAACGCACCATGCTACAGCAGACCGAAGCGTGTGTCCTGCCGTAATCTCTACGCGTGAGGTGCACAGAGTGCTGGTTCAATGCCACGCACGCCCGTGATCCCCACAGACACTTCAGAGCAACGCCACCAAAACAAGCATGAAAGAAACTTCTGCCACCTCCTCCTCCCCTGTTCAGCCAGGAGTGGAGGTGCCTCGGGGCTGGAGAGCAGGATGCGCCCGTCCTACTCCTTGGGGATTTCGAACATGCAGAGGCTCTTGTACTTCTGCAGCAGCTCGTTTTTGGTCCGGACCTGCTCCCGCAGGTTCTGCAGCTGCTGCTGCTGCTGCTCCGGGCTCACAGCGATGCCGGGCATGGAGCTGATCAGCTTCCTCATCTCCTGGAACTTGTTCTTGAGCTCATTCAGCACCTGGTGAACGTCCTGGCTGTCCTTGTCCATGCTGCAGAGGAGAGAAAACAGTGTTCGAGTGAACAACCCGCCGGGGTGACTGTCATTTCCCGTGCAACCAGAGCTTAAACTGGGTTTCAGCAGGGAACTTTTGCTCTTGGTAGCTAATGACACACACCCAATTCACCTGTCCCAATGAAATGGGCACGATAGATATGCAGACTGGGTACCCTCTGGGGCAAACTGGTTTTCTGCTAATTGCCAGCACAGAAGACAGTTACCTCAGGACCCATCGATCGGGTTAGGAGCCCGTTTGCAGCTTTAAGGCATTACCACAGAGCCGGCTAAATTCCCCCTCTGTCTGAACCCCCGCACCTCTCTCGGGGGAAGGTGAGGTTATGTAGGCGTGTGGTGTGTAGGCACCTGGAGAAACAGATCGTGGTCTCACCCATTGCTGCTGTAATACCATAAAAATCAATGCAGTCAAACAGCTTGACAGCAGAAAATACAAACTGCTCCCCAAAGCATCAGAGAGTATCCGACAGCAGAGAAAACGGTACTTTGGAGCTTTAAAACGACTCTCAGGGGATAGATACCTAATAACAGAGAAGCGACAGCTTATTTTTGTGTTTTTTCTAAGAGCGGCACAATTGGTTCTGCAGCCAGCTCTGTGCTTTTCAAGGATCAGTGTGGTCTGAGGCAGTGTCTGCCCCCAAACCATCATTAGTATCCGCTGCAGCTTTGTTAGCACCAGCGAGAAGTTTTACTGATTCCAGGCAAACACAAGTCCCTGCTTCCTGTGAATGACGGGTCTTTGAAAACCAGGAGCCTGTTCAATAGCCAGACCTAAAAATAAACGGCTTGGCATGCCCAGGGCAGAGAAGAGCTCGATTATAACTTTGGGGAATCGTGACACGGCTGAGAGCAAAACTTTTAACCAGATGGTCGCCACTGGTTTCAAAAGCCTGTTGGAACAAAATATTCATTACTCCCTTCTAAAGAAACCCGCAGCTGGTGCTATAATGTGTCCCCATTCTGCAGGCACTCACGGCCAGGACAGTGCTGGAAAAATACAGGCACACACACACACAACCCCACAGCTCGTCTGGGGAAGGATGGGGGGACGCTGCCTTTAACCCGCCATCACTGCAGGGTGGCTTTGGGAGGGACGTCCTCCCCGCACCAGGTCTCCTCAAGCCTCGATCCCTTCCCCACACATACGGCTGGTGGAGCCAAAGGAATTATTATTTTGGGTTTGGGGATTTTTTTTTTCTCTGATGGGTGGTTTTCCTGCTGGATCAAGCCACTGAGGCAGCTTCCTCTTTGAGGGCGGGGACAGGCAGGGGTGACGAGAGACCACGGCTGCCTGCATGAACACGGGACTCAA
>NW_010428905.1:0-1836 GCF_000710305.1 Buceros rhinoceros silvestris | reverse complement strand
TCAACCCATCATCCAGCCACAGCCTGGGCTGGCGGACTGAGCAGAAGACCTGCCTTAAGGCACAGCGTTCTTCACTGCACCAGCACAACCCACCATCAGCAGAGCCACGTGCTGGGACCTCAGCGGCGATGCCGTTTGACTGCACAAGGCTGAAAACATCAGTGAGTCCTGCTCGCGAAAACTATCTCCGGACCCAAACAACAGGAAGGAGCACGTGTCCTTGAGTACAAACAAATGTACACCACAAACCCTCGCTCCCGAGCACAGAGCGACCCTGGAGATGGCTCTTCATGGCTGAGTCAGTGCCAAAACTCAGGGCTGGGCTCTGCGGCTAGTGGCAGAGTGAAAGGATAATACGTTTGCCATCTGCCAGGGACATGAAGTGATGCTTCCCCCCCTCTTGCCTCTGCGGACCCACCCACCTGCAGCACCGCTCAGCGCACCTACGTCTGCTCAACACACCCAGGAAACTCCGGCGTGAAGCTGTGGGAGGTAGCTGGGTAGCGGGAGTGGGACGGGGCACAAGATATCCCCGGGGCTGTCATCTCTGAGTCACCACGACCTGCTCGGGGACATTCGGCAATCTGGGAGGTGTCAGCCCATGGCTGTCACCCGCTTTGCTTAGGTACATTGAACGTACCTGGCAGTGGGCTTAGCCTTGCTTCGGTGGTCTGCACAGATCAGCCGGAATCAAGGTTGGGGCCGACTGTTCACCCCTGGAACAATGGGGAGACTGAGGGAAATCAGAGGGTTTGCGTTCTCAGGCCCGTTCTGAATCCAGACCGGTGTGTCAGGGGGTGTTCCCTGCCTGTGCTAGTGGAACAATGGCAGGACACAAGCCAGCCTCAGCTCCTCAATAAGCGCACAGGGAGAGGCCCACAACCAGACCAAGGCAATACACGCTTCCTGCGCCCTCTGCCTCCCCTCGCAGTGTGCCCAGGGGAGAGCACGCAGCTAGCCTGGATGGATTTCCACAGCAGAACCGCGCCCCTGCTGGGACCTGAGACTGGGGTTATCCTGGGCCAGAAACATCGCGGTTCTTGGATCTCTTGGACAAGCACCTTTTACCTCTACAGTCCTTATCGTGAACTAGAGAACAGCTTAACCCACTGTGGAACCATCCTCCTTTTTACAGCTTCCCAGGAATTAGCTGTGCTCCTGCCCGTGCACTGCCTGTTCCTTCTCGGGCCGTTATCAGCCGGACTGCACAGTTATCTAGAGCCATAACCCGCGCAGGAACAACGCTCCTGCTCCTGGCAGTTAACGGTGGGTGCTGTACCTGGGCCATGGGAACACCTGGGTGACCCGAACACCACCCAGGTACTGGCGTGACCCAGAGCAGGAACGCACCTGGGGCTGTGCCAGCTCCCTCTGACACCCTTCCCAGGAACTCCAACCAGGAGGAAAAGGGCAAAGGAGATGCTGGGAGGTTGGAGAGCATCACTAGGGTGGTGATTGACCTCATTGTCCCGCTCCCCATCCGGGGCACCCTGCGGATGTTGGCAGTTGGAGAGCGTAATTAGAAGGAGGATGCTGACTCACGGGAAACCAGAACTCTGCAAACTGTCCTGGTCCCCATCCAGAGCACCCATTCCTCCCACTAAAGAGGGATCCCACTGCCCCGCTCCCCGTCCAGGGCAGCCCGAGGAGGACGCTGGGGCTGGGAGAGCATCATTCGAGGGGGGACTCCGTCGCCCTGCTCCCCGCCCACGGCACCCTGAGGACGCTGGGGGTCAGGCACCACCATTCGAGGGGGGATGGCCGGAGCAGGGATGAGGTGCCCGGGTCCGGGCAGCTCCTGCGATGGGGGGTGCCCGGCGGGGAGGGGTCGGTGGC
>NW_010428904.1:12203-22611 GCF_000710305.1 Buceros rhinoceros silvestris | reverse complement strand
GGCTTGAGCGCGCCGAGGAGCGAAGGTGCGATCCCTCCGGTCTAGCCCAGGGGTTTTAAACGATGGAGGGTATCGGCGCCGTCGGAAACGGCATTTCAGTGCGAGCGGGAGGGGAATGCGATCGCGCTCCACACATATGGAACCGCTCAGGTAAACGATTCTTTTTAATACTGCCTTTTGGCAGCTGGAATTTAATCTCTTTTTATTTGTCCCTTTCTGCAGTTACCTTGCTGGATTCCAGATCGGTTCAGGGAGAGCTGGGGTGGATAGCAAGTCCCCTGGAAGGAGGGGTAAGTTTTAAACCGCTATCTGATCAAAAGGGTAAAGGGGGTGATTAGTAACTTTCAGAGAGTCCTAATGGCTCGATTATTGTTGATTGTGGCGGGGAGGTCAGATTTCTTCCCTGCCTTACCAAGTGAATTACTCTTTGTTGGAGAAACTCTATACTCCCTTCGGATAGGTCTGTCATGGAAGAAGTGGAAACCAAAAGGGCAGAAAAGAGGTTTCAGAATTAGCAGAGTGGTTGAGGCACGGGCTTAGTTGCCTATTTAAAACTGAAATACCAACAAGAAATGCGATCTGGCCGCTGAACTGGCATTCGTGACTGTAATTATTATATCTGCGGGCCGTCTCGGCTGGGAGATGTTCAGGGCAGTTGCTGTTTTATCCCTGGGTGAAGGAGCAGGGATCGATATACAAGACAGACCTCTGGCGTGATGGGATAGTTGTCCACTTTCAGGGTATAAACATCATCTGTTTTAGTCTCAGAACTGATAAACTGAAGCACCCAGCACTTGACGGTGATTCCTTGGAGCTTCTTTTTACATACTTTTGCAAGAGACAATTGTAAGAGGAGGTTGTTTGAATTCCTGATGATGTGATGGCATGAAGACACAGCCATCTCTGGGGCTGGGAGCCCCTTTGCTTGGTGAGCTGTGGCCGCCGTGTCTCTCCTAATTTAACTTTATATGTGTGGGTGGGCACCTTGATGCTCCCTCACCTGCGGGGTGCCCAGGGCCTTCATGGGAAACTCCAGCGAATGCTGGGCTGTGGAGCTGGTGGAGACTGCGCTTCCTGGGATGCCTTGGGATTTTATTTTTTAACAAGCAATTAGAAAGGCCTTTTCTTTCTTAAAACGAACAATTTAAGAAAAATGTCAGCCATGCACGCTAGGCATTAATACATATGTAAAAACCCCACCTCGAATCCTTTTAATATTAAATGAGGAAAGCGGCTTAGCAGGCTTACGCAGGAGTAACTAAGTCAAACCGACTGAAAACTAAAAATGCTGAAAGATCAGGACCTGCGCACCAGCTCCTTGAGGAAGTCTAGGAACGTACTTTTTGTCCTGAGCGGTCCCCTTCTTAAGGAGACGCAGCAGGGCTGAGGGAGCAGCAGCCAGCAGAAGGAATCCGAGGCTGCTGCCGAGGCTGGTGATGCATTATGCATAAGCTCTGACTACCCAGAACCCGGGAGAATGGGGGATTGTTTTGCTCCCCCATTGTTGGGCTGGGTGAACTTGACTACGGTCCTGGCCTGTGCTCTGCCCGACTGCATTTTTGAAGAGGGGAGCTCGTTGCAGCAGTTGCCCTCGTCTTTTGACAGGATGGAAGGGCACAGCTCTATCTTGGAGTGAGTCAGGCATCCTCATTAATCCTGACTCCTGGAAAGGCCGGTTGGTGAGCCGGGGTCTTTCACAGGGATATCTATGCTGTGCGTTAAACCAGGACCTGAAATATAAGTTTTAGTGGGTTGGTGGTAGAACTGATGCTTGAGGGCACCTTAATGGCCATTGGAGTCTCCCTTTCCCCTGTGTTCTCTCAGCAAGCTAGAGAAGGAAATGTGTGTTCTCTTATTGTGGACGTGACTTGTTTCGCTAAGCCTACATACATGTGTTCTATTTTTAAGCCAGTAGTGAAAAATTTAAGAGTACGTGGTCTGTCTCTGAGATGCAGTGCTTGGAAAGCGTTTATTTTAACTTCACATGCTGCAGGTTTATTTCAAGCAGCAGAAATTAACTCCTGGGAAGACTCTGTCCTTCAGTCCTAGTTTTCCTTTAACTGCGTGAACCCCATTGTCTATCAGAAAAGGTGCTTTTCAGGCTCTCTTCCACGCGGTTCCTAAGGTGTGAGGGTTGTGTGGGTAGGAAGGGCCGGAGATAAACGTGCTCGTTTAGTGGTGACAAGCAGCAATCAAATGTATAGTAGACCCGGAGGAATTAATGAATTGCATTATAAATGTAATTAATGATTTACTCTTGCATTTCACAGTCGAAAAGCAGGTTTTGTGCCCAGAATGTTTTACTCTGTGTCATTAAACTGTGGGAAGGGTTGAATTATAAAAGTTAATTTCAGCTTGAAAGCAGAAGGTTACAGCTTTGACCACATACGTAGAGTTACATGTCATTCACAGTGGCTGGAAATTTGGGGCTCTTGTAATTTTCAGCTCTGGCAGCAAGAGACGCTTGCACTTTGTTTCGTGTCTACAAAACGAGAAGCCCAGCTTGATTTATCCCTGCGTGTGTCAGGAGACAGGGGCGTGTTGAGAATCTGCTCCGAAATTCGCTGGATTTAGCAGCCGCCTGTCCGGTGACCTCGGCGAGCTCTTTATTGAATCCTCTGGCAGCATCCTCCATTGTGTGGCTGCGCTAAAGGAAATCCCGTCAACAAGTATTATTTCCCTCTGCTTCTTCCTTTCTCTTGTCCCGCATACAATGCAGGTAGCGCCAACACACTGAAGATAAGCGGGATGGAAAGTGATGGATCATGAAGACAATATTGTAAGAGCAAACTAGCTCTGTGGCAGCCGCAAATTAAACAACTCTGTCTTCGTGCCGACACCGCGTTATGTTCTACATTGATAGATGACTTTTTAAGATTTCCTTTTCCCTTGTTTTTTGGTGAAAAGGAGCGACACGCTGAGTATTGATTTCTCCCCTCCTTCATTTTAATTCGCAGTTATCTCTAGGCAGCAAATAAAATATTATTCTTTCTGCTCCCAGTGACTCATGGTGCTAACTACTGTCATTCCATAAACGGATTCAGCTAAGCCGGGATCTTTTTCAGTAAAAATCACTTGCGTAAGAGCAATCCTGGTGAGAAGAATGCAGGATATTATACAAGAAGCCCCTTAAGGTTAAGAAGGCTTCTGTTTATCAAAGCCACGGCTTCAGCAGTTCTGAAAAGCACTTCTGGGAAGTCTCTTTAAAGTTGCTACTGTTTTCCAAGGATAATTTTCTGTGCTTCATTGTATCGCCTCCAGACCCAGACAATATATCATTATCTAGTATATATATATTTTTTTTAAGGAAGGATTTTTCTGACACTGAAGCACCATGGATTTTTTTTTTTTTTTTTTTGCTGGGAAGATCTCTCTCCCTAATGCCCCCATGTCTCCCCCTCTCTCTACCAGGAGAACGCTGTGATAAACTTTTTTCTGTCTGTGATAATCCCTGTAACATTTTTTGGTTTTTGGCACTGCTGGTTATGTGTGCTTTCCTTTTCTACGTTCCTCGAAATTAGAGCCAGATTTCCTTCCCTTACCTTCCCTGGGCTGCACGTAGCAGTGGTGTTTTATAATTATGTTGCCTGTGAGGTTGGTGTTTCTGATGATGCCTGAACTTGGTTCGAGAGGTGTGAGAGCTCTGAAGCGTGTTGCTACCTTGATCTTTCAGCACTTACCTTCCCTACTTGGGTTTTTGAGAATATGGATTTAGCTATTTCCTGACGTTTCCTCTAGGATGAGATGTGTAACATTTCTGCTTTTCCCACCTTCCCACTAATGAGAAGCTCTGTTTGGATAGCAGGGTTATGGCAGCGCTGCTGGTAGGCTGGTGGTGTTGGCTCCTTGCCTGTTGTTCCATCTCAAAGTGCCACCCAAGTCAAGGACCCAGTTCATAATAATTACAGAATCATGGAATGATTTGGGCTGGAAGGAACCTTACGATTCTCTGTAGGCAGCTGTTTCTGCCCAGCTCTGCTATTTGCTGACATATTGCTAGCCCAGGAAAGTAGTTGGTAGCATAAAGAAATAGTAAGGGGTGGCTTAAGAGTTTAAAACACACAGTAGTGACGCCAGGAACATGGATGTTGCTCTCTCTGCCCCATGCTTTTTGTGCGATGAAGTTGCATGATCTCACTGCTTGATGTTCCCACATATGAGGTGGGGTCTGTGCGTTTCCTGCCTCCTCTGCCGTGGGGGAAGCTCTGTAGTGTCAGTGCTGTGCCGTGAGCTTGTGAAGGCCAACGGTGGCCTTGATCTCAGCAGGGTTCTGTGGACTCAACTGCTGCGCAAACAAACATCGTCATTTGCTAGAGCACACGTGGGTTGGTTCAGAGGACCTCTAAAACATGGGCCTGCTCCTCGAGGTGTTACTTGATTTGGAGCTCGTTTCTCCTGAACAGATACTGCTTTTAACACCCAAGTACCTGAGCTCCTGACTGTGGGTTGGTCTGCTGGGGCAGGGTTTTTTTGTTAATGGAAAAAATACGGTTTCCACGTTAATGGTGGAAGCACAGACGATGTTTGCTGTGAAGCTCTGTTGTTCCTTTCAATACTGATGTCTTCCCCTTTTCCCCCTCACAGTGGGAGGAAGTAAGCATCATGGATGAGAAGAACACTCCGATCCGCACCTACCAAGTCTGCAATGTGATGGAGCCCAGTCAGAATAATTGGCTACGAACTGATTGGATTCCCCGGGAGGGGGCCCAAAGGGTGTATATTGAAATCAAGTTCACACTAAGAGACTGCAACAGCCTGCCAGGTGTCATGGGAACTTGCAAAGAGACTTTCAACCTTTACTACTACGAATCAAACAATGACAAGGAGCGTTTTATTCGAGAGAGCCAGTTTGCCAAGATCGACACAATTGCTGCTGATGAGAGCTTCACCCAGGTGGACATTGGTGACAGGATCATGAAGCTGAACACAGAGATACGGGATGTGGGACCACTCAGCAAGAAAGGGTTTTATTTGGCTTTCCAGGACGTCGGCGCCTGCATTGCTTTGGTGTCTGTTCGCGTCTTCTATAAGAAGTGCCCGTTGACGGTTCGAAACCTGGCCCAGTTTCCAGACACCATTACTGGGGCTGATACATCCTCTCTGGTGGAGGTTCGTGGCTCCTGCGTCAACAACTCGGAAGAGAAGGATGTGCCAAAAATGTACTGTGGGGCAGATGGCGAGTGGCTGGTGCCCATTGGCAACTGTCTGTGCAATGCTGGCTATGAAGAACGCAACGGGGAATGCCAAGGTAGGATGAGCCATATTGTCCTCTTCATTAGGGCTTGGTTGAATGCAAAATTGAACTGGAGATGAGAGTACATGGAGGAGAGCCAGTAATTAGCAGCCCCCGTGGGATGTGGTGGGACAGGAGGGTTTAATGAAGAAGTCCAATCGCTCCAGGTGGCAAAGCTAAGAATTGTAGAATGTAAAACAAATGATCCCACCATGACAGGCAGAAGGTGAAACATGTTTCCTAGCAGGCACCTGAATTTGAATTGGCTCACAATCGCCACCAAAATGTGAATGACTGCAGAGCAGTGCGGTCTAGCCATCGTCGTTAAAAGAGGCGAATCTTTCAAGTTTTATCCAAAGTGAACTTTCTTTAAGCATAGGAAATTCTGGCAAAATCTCCTCTGGATAATGCAGCGGGGTAGGAGCTGATTGGGAAGGGGGGGAGTGGGATTACTCTCCTGCTTTGGGAAGGCTTTGGTGTTTTACTTGTTGCAAATTTTTAGCACTAAACAGCCTTTGATATTTGACACTGCTGCCTTTGTTAAATATTTTCATTTCTCAGAGGGTCTCTATTGTCAGCTCAATAATAGAGGTGCTAGGATACTCTTAGCAATGCCGAAAGTCTCCACCCCACCCTCCCACACACACCATCCTGTGTGCCACAGAATCAGGGATTAAAGTTTGTATAAAAGAGAGATTATCCTAAAAAGAAAAAACCCTCAATACCTACGTTCTCTTCACCTCCCCTTTCTGGAAGAAGAAGTTGTAAAAGGTTAGGGAAGGAGAGAAGGGAGTTGATAAATAAAACATCTTGAGCCTCAGCTTCTAAGCTCTTGCTCATGTAAGCATCAATTAAGCTCAAACTTCAATGGCTTCTTGCACAGGTCAGTGGGTTTGATTTTTCTGGGTGCTGAATTGAAGGTGCTTGGCTCCGAAGCAGATTTGGAAGCATGTCTGTGGAAAAGGTTCTGTGGAGCCAGATGACTTTGCTTCCCATCTTCTCCATGTGTTTTTTTCACTAGGTCGTTTTTTTCTCGTCTTGAGACCAAGAACTTGCAGAACAAGTAACTGTCTGCTTTTGTGCTCGACTCCCAAGAGAATAGTGTCTTTTGAATGTCTTACTTGATTTCTTTTAAATGATAATTTACAGTCAATATGAAGCTCATTATTATGCCTGGAAATTAAGCTTTGGCAGGAAAGAAGCGCTAAGTATAAACTTCGCCCTTAATTTCTGGTGTTTTTGCTATGTGAGAAAAGCCTGATTGTGCCGTTTAGGCAACAAAATTACCGTGGGCTGTGAAGATCGCTGGAAGATGAGCAGCACGATGACAGGGCAGCCAGTCTGGGGTAAATTATTACCCTGATTTTTTGGAACCCCATGAGATGGGAACCCAAAAACCCATGTGTCATTAAACATGCAAACCTGCAGCTGTGGGACTGACTGGGAGCTGCTGGGGAGATGCTGTCGCCTCCTAATAGCTCGATAACTCCTGGGCAAAGCTTCCCAGCCTGGGTAGTGAGAGAAGGAAGTGGGGGGAAGTGGGGGAAAGCGTCTTGGTTTATCGGTGGAGATTATTTCGTCTTCTCCTGAGGGCCCATTAGGTCAGTCCTGGCTCACTCTGAATGACACAGATCTACCATTTTTCGGTGTCAGTAGCCCAGGCGTGATGAGCTAATTGCCAAACAAATCTGGTGCTATTTGAGGGAAATCTCTTGAGGTTTCACTGGTGGGCAGTGGTGATAGTGGGATGCTTTTTAAATTTATTTTTGTGGAGTTGGGCTAGACCTTGGGGATGAATGTCAGCTTATCTATCATTTTACCCGGGGAAGCTTGGGCTCAGGAAACCCAATTCTCTGTTTGCCAAGGAAAAGGCAGATCAGGCGATGCCCTGTTGTGTCTCTTGGGCTCTCCGGAGTGAAGTTGGCCTGTACTAGTCATTTTGAAAGGATTTGAGCCAGCACGTAATTTGAAAGCACTAAACCCATTTCATCAGTGGTTATTTGTGGTTTCCTTTGCTCACGTTTGCCCTTCTCCAGCCAGAACGGTTTACTGGGCAGCTCCTCTTCATGAAGTCATGGTGTTTCCCAGCACTACGCCGCTCACGCTCTGGTTTCCAGCGAGGCCGTTAAAGCAGCTTGGCCTTTGACACCGCTGAACGAGGCTTCCCCTTTTCTTTCCCCACCTAACTTTGTAGTTCAGCAAATGTTCTGCTCCGGCAGTTTTTTGGCAGGGTGGAGGAGGAGGATGAAGTGAGGAGGATTCCTGTGGTTTTGGTACAGAGGATGGGGAGGCGGGGGGAGACACGTGGAGTTTGGGACAGGCTGTGAAAGGGTGCGGGGCTGGGACTGGAGCTGGTGCGCAGGTTCCACCTCAATTGTTCTTCAATAGGTTGACTGTGGCAGGACAAATACAAGGAAAGGTCAGAGGTTGTCCGCTTCCTCATCCATCTTCCCCTGTGCTCCTGGGGTCAGAGTTAGCATTGATTAAGATCTTAAATGTTTGACAAAAGCTCAGTGGGCAGAAATCGTTTAGGCGAGTGGATCGGGGCTTTGCCCTTGTTGGGAGAGCCACGGGAGTCGTCGGAGCTCCCTGTACTCTCCTGGGACCTGCTCCCTGCTGCGCAGTGCTGGGACAGACCAGCTGGTGCTTGGGATGCCCTAAAAGCCGCTCCAAGCTTGCCCAACCTTCTGATTTTTAAATAACACTTTTTCTTTGAGCTGCTTTCACTTAATTTCTGACCTGTGTGTAGGAAGCGTAATGGGAAGCCAATTCCCATCTGAAGTGGTTCCTGCAGTGGGAGTTAATGACTCTTTGACCTTGAAGAGAATTTTTAAAGCCTTGTGTTGGTGGTATGGAGGTGTTCAAATATGATGACAAAAACCCTGCCCTTTCTTTTCATCTTTTTATTGATGATAATGGTCTTATTGAACGTCCATATATATATGTGCGTATGCAAAATCCCAGAGCAGGAAGGGAATGGAGTGAAGTATTTAATCCAGATTTAGTTGGGAAGCGTCCCAGGGAGGTTCCACAAAATCGTTGCTGATCAGTAGAAATACTAGCTGAGCACTGATTTTTTTTTTTTTTTTTTTTTTTTTTAAGGAAAAAAGCTTAAAAAGACGACAGTTACATACATAGCAGGACTCAAGTGGTTAGGGGTTTTCTGTTTTTTTTTTTTTTTTTTTTTTTTTCTACAGCAAGAAGCTGTAAACCTACTGCTAACCACCCCCCTAACTTGCTGTTGCTTTTTTTCCTAATTACTATTTATTCTGCCCTGAACTTCGTGCACTCTTTTGGAGTTCATAGCTGTCTGTTCAGGAGGGCAGAGATGCAGAATATTGTTGATGGAACATGATTATCCCAATTAGCGCTTTAGGGTGAAGTTGAGACATACAGTAATTTTAAACTTCGCTTGTATGCATCATTGTTATGTAGATTGTTTTGTTATGCATTTATATTAATGTGGTTTGGCTTTAGTTATGATTTCCTGATGATAAAATGCGTATCTTCTCAACTCAAGGGAGGAAGGGGGGGAAACAAGCAGGAAGGGAGAAAAAGGCAGATTAAAGAAGCAATAGACTGTAGCCATCTGTGATGCTTTTGATGCTGTGAAATTACAAATCTCAATTTTTAGACCTGCCATTTAGTATAAATATGTAAGACAGTTGAGATTTTTGCTGTGATATTGTAAAGGTTACGAGAGCCAACAGCTTTGTCTCCATCTACACTTGCTTTCTGGAGTTGTGAATTGGCCAATTGGCAGAAAATCCAGTGTCACGTAAAATCCGGCTCAGTCCTAGTTTCAGATCGCTGCTGTATTTAGAATTTTCTTTCAAACTTTGATAATAGCATCCCTAAGAAGTAATAATTTGAATGATAAGGTTCTTTTTATCTCGGAGGCTTTGAAGAGCGGCTGTGATCCCTGGCAGCAGCAGTTCGGTTTACATCAGAAGGGTACAGCCTAATTATACGGGTTTTTCTGCGATAAGATTTTTGGATGGTGGGTTTTGTAGGGGCGGGGAAGTGAAGTAATTTGTGTGTACTTTCCCGTTTTAGTCGCAGACAACTCTTTTTTGTCAGCATCGCTCCGATGAACAGTCTGGCTGCACAAAAGGGTAATCAGGAGGGTGACTAAGACTGCACAGATTTGAGATTTCAGAAGAATTTTTTTCAGGTTGATTATTTTTGGCAGGGGGGAAAAAATGCGCAGACTCAACATGTTACGTTTCAGAAGGAGCTGAAGGAGCTGAGGAGACGGAAGCTCCTGGGAGGGGCTTGGGAGCATTGCTGAGACACAGGCTGTCTGAACCAAATTTAGTAGGTTCTCCTTGGTGAGGGAGTGATTTGGTTATGTCATGTTCTCGTGTAGCTCCACAGATCTTCCCAAGGTTGCTCCCTCTGGTTTTTGTACTGCCTGGCGCCTTTCAAAAGCTCCATTTAAATGTCGTTGTGGGCCCTGAGCTGCTTTCCTTATCCCCTCAGAAGTCAAGCTGTAGTTGTCAAGCAATTGTCCCTTCCTGTATGCCTTAGAGAAAGGCTGGCACTGCTTCCTTCTGAGTTCCTGACAGAACTGCCACTGGGACACAGGGGAGCAATAGCTGGTCCCTGTTCTGTGTGTCACCAGGAAAAAGCACAACCTCAGAATCAAAGCCAGATGAGCTGTTCTGGTGGTAGGAATTTCATGGCGGGTCTGGGTAGTCTTTTGTGGGGCATAGAGACCATCTTCTGGTGTGTGTGTGTGTTCTTTTCTCTATTTTTTTTGAAGAAAAAAGGCAACACAAAAACTTTCCAGACACCTCGTCTTGTGTGTGATGGCTTCAGTATTTAGGTCTTGGCTGGGTGAGGGTTATTATCCCTCTAATAATACGCTCCACTGAGCTCGGTCTTTATTGCGCCTGTGAGCCGTGATTAAAGCAGCGCTCAGAGTGCATCAAAAAGCCCCCCAAAGTGGCGAGATAAATATCTTATCTGATTTCGTCCCATTATGCCACATCCTTCTGATAGGATGCGGGGGAGCAGGTGAGGTCACTCAGTTCTGTGAATCAGAGACAATTAACACTCCCATGACTAAATGGCCATTTTATGAATATTCAGAGTCTGCTTCACCTCCCTGGGAAGCAAACATGTTGGTTCCCTTCTCTTTCCTCTTGCTGGGGACTAAGGAAGCTTCTCCTG
>NW_010428904.1:0-12087 GCF_000710305.1 Buceros rhinoceros silvestris | reverse complement strand
CAGCTGTCGGCTGGCTTTGCCTTTTGCATGCAGCAAATTCCTCATTTACATCTTCTGTATACAGCCTCATGCAAAGCAGCACCCCCATCTCCCCACCTCACAAAGGAGATAAGAGCTTCCTCTGGAAACGGCGGCCAACACCTCCTTCTGTTTAGGCAGCCCTCAAAGATTGGGATTTGATGCAAATGGATTCCGGTTTGCTTTTTTTGATCTCTTTGTCGTAGAGGTGGTGTCGTATTTGCACAGTGTGCTCCCTGTGGCTGGAGGTCTCGCCACCATTACTGATCGTGGCTTTTTCCCCGGTCCTTGCAGCGTGCTTGCTCGCTTCACACAGGCATGTGGGAAAGTGCCATGCTCCAAACCCTTAACCTGGTTTGTAAAACTATGGCTGGAGGTGCAGGGAGCACCGCTTCTCCTGCCCTTGGGTGTCATCTCCTCTAAGTATTCACCAGTGGCCACGGAGACCATCAGCCTCAACCAGGGGAATGACCATCTTTGGGAGGTGGGATGCCCAGAACCATAAATGTGCACGGAAGAGCACCACGGTTTATGCCGCGCTCTCTGCGTGGTGCTGACCTGCTCAGCCCTGGTGTAGAGCCCTTCGCTTTGGTCTAGCAGCAGAAATGGGCTTGGTTGTCGTTTGGTGCAGAGGGGCTGGTGGCACTTGGGTGAACAAGCACAAATGAGCTGCTCTCTTCATTTATTGAAAGAAAATAATCTGTGAGAAAAGTTCTGCTTTCCTAAGCCTCATGATTACCCAAGAACCCACATTTTATTTTATTTTTGGTTTTAGTGGCTTTCTTTTCTTTTTAAGTTTTCTTTATTTCAACTTTACTTAAAATTGCCTTTGGCTTGAAGTAAAGCTGAGGCTCATTAAACGCTCCCCAAACACAGCCTTGTTCAGAAGGGATTTGTTGAAAGGTTTATTGATATAAGTTAGAACACATGCTGCATCAATGTACTGTATTTCTTCAAAAGCCTGTTTTTCATTTTGTGTCTTTATAAATCAGTGGTATGAAATTGGGACCCTGATGGCGTTGGGGCTACATCCTCTAAGAAACCAAAAGGAAAAACAAGGTTGTGGGGGGTTCTCGTTTTTTTTTGTAGGATGTCCAATTAGTGTTTAACTCGAAGGTAATTTCACAGGGGTAGTAAACTGCGCAGTGTGAAACCTTCTGCTGTAATTAAATGGAGGGAAGGCTCCTTAAAACAACAAAGGATCGTGCAAAAACTTTGCTTTTGTCCTAATAGTCACCCAGAGGGGGAGGTCATGCTGCTTGAAGTACAACATGGGTGGACTATTAAGGTTTTGGGGGGGTGGTGGTGTTTAAAACCCTACACTGTATGGTTGGGATTTGTTTTGGCTCATTTGGTCGTGGATGCTGAGAGAAAACGCAGTTTTCTGGTCTGCTTTGGGGGTTTTTTTCTTAGATAGGTGGGTTGAACCTCACTAAAAATCTGTGCAATTAAATCCATCTGCACAAACCCCATGAAAGTGGTGGGCTCAAACAAGCCTTGTGTTGGCTGGGTGCCGGAGCTGTGGTTTGGGCGGGCTGGGACACAGGGGGCTCTGAGCAGGAGGAGGTGGGATGCTCTGGTGGGATGCTTTGGTGCTGTCCTGGCTGGAGGAGAGAGGAAGGGAGCCTGGGTGCCTTTTGCAGAGGCACACAGGGTGTCCTAGCTGAGATGAGAGCAGACGGAAGGCTCAGTCTCATGTCCGAGCTGCAAGATGGCTTCTCCTCCTCCATGCTCATCAAACCTTTCTCTAACGAGTTCCCACCTTGGAACTCCTGACAACCTCATTTGAACCGAGGCAATTGATAACTGTGGCTGCTGCTGGTGTGTGCGAATACTTTGTGCAGCCACGGTACAAGTCTGTGGTGCAGTGTCTTAATTACCCAGATAATCCTGTTTGCTTGTATTTTTAAACTACGGAGTGCTAGGTAATTATTCAATTCTTAATAGAAGGCAAATGGCAATGTAAACAGTAATTAGGATGTTAGACTAATGCGCTTCAAAGCAAATGGGGTTTTTTTCATGCTGTTCAGTGTGAAGTCCCATAAAGCTCACAATTTAGTGGCAAGGAGACAAGTTCCATTTTGTCCCTGTTTTCTGGTGTTATCTCCTCATGCCTTGCTTCTGTGAGTACATTTGCTCCAATGCTGCTGCCTGCTCCAGAGCCGATGTCAGGCTGTCCATCAGCTCCCCCCATTTACTGTGCTCTCCCACAGATTCTGATGGTCTTTTTGTCCCCTGTGGCCAGGGTTTGGAGGTGAGCAGCATCCCAAATCTCCTCTGGCCATGGGACTGGTGAGCATGGAGAAGGTGGCTGGTGCTGCACATGCAGCCAGGGCTTGGCTTGGCTCAGTGGATCACGATTGCCCTGGGTTGAGGTCCAGAAGAGCAGCCTGAGCTTGATGGCTGAGGCTTTTCCTTCATCTGGGTTCAGCTCCTCTTGCTTTCCAACCACGGCTGACTTCAGTCTCGGCAATCGTGATGTACTTGAAGGGAAATTCGAGTGCTGAGCTCTTTAATCTGTGAAAGCAGGGTAATATGCTGTGGGTCAGAGCAACAACTCATTATCTCCCTCAGCTTGGAGAACACTCCTGGTTTTCTCCACTTGTCTCTGGTTTTATGAGAAGCATGACACGAGCCACAGACACGGCTGTGAAACACTCCGTTTCTGTTCTGTCTGCAAATGCCGCGTATGTAAAACGTTTCAGTCCTTCCACCAACTGTTAATCGAGTCCTGTCGTTGCACCCGTGCCTCGCAGAGTGTTTCACCAGTGATCGAAGACCACGTGGTGGTAGCAAAAGCGTTAGTCGATAACGCCGCTGCATCCCGAAATATTTTAGTAACACCTCTGTCACGCTGAGGGCTTCATGTTGCCTTCGGCATGAGTTAGCAGTGGTCTGAAGGGGTTGAACAATTGACTTTGTTATTATTGTCCCCATTATCAATGCTAAGAAAGGCCAGAGTGTTCTCCAGTGTTGCTGCTGAGTGACAGAAATTTAATTTTAACTACATTTTACTTTTCTTCTGAGATGTGGTGGTGGTGGAAATCAGTGGGATGCTCCAAGGGGTTATGGCTGAATTTTTTTTGTTACTAACACAGGCTACCCGTATATTGAAGTGTGCACTTAAAGGGTGTGGATTTTCTTATTTTAACTCCCAGAGGCTCCTTGCCAGGCCACATTTTAATAGCCTTTAATTAACAAGTCTGTCTTTCCATACATCAAACATCTCTGTCTGGGGAGCTGGAGAACGCCAGCCAGCGCTTCTGTGAACTTGGTGCTTGAATTCTTTTCCAGTTTTAAGTCTCTTTCGGAGTTGAAAAAGGCATCACTGCTTTGAAAACAGCTTGCTTTTGAAGTGTCCAGCCTGGCCATGACTGAAGCAGCCACTGGGCAAATGAGCACGTTAAAAGGGCCGGATCAATAGCTGCCCCTCCCTGCTCTCCTCTGCAGCTGGGTCTAGGCAGCCCTTGCTCGGGGTCTGGCCAGTGGCACCTGTGGGTTTCAGGGGAGCCATCCAGAGCGGCGTGGGCTCCATCAAGCTGAGACAGGTTGATCCAGTGCCCAGGCTCTCTTGAGTACGGCAGTTTAAAAATGGATTTGGGGGGATTGACAGCCTTGGGAAGACTGGGCAGCTCGTGTAATTATGGAGAGGATTAGAAGGGAAGCGTAGGGAGAAACAGGAGATCAATTGTAGGGCACAAGTTGCCTGAACTCCTCTTCAGATGCTGGAGTATTCAGTTTGTGTGGGACTTAGCTGGCATGCATAAAAGGCTTCTTTGGTCTTTTTCAAGAGACAAGTAAACACAGATTAAAAAGCGGGTGCGTGGGTAGTCCCTACTGTTCCACAGGAACGCTCGGGGGCAGCAGCTGCTGGATGAGCCTAGCAGGAGATGCTTAGATACAACTGTGTTTGCCGACAAACCAAAGGTGGTGGTTCTGGTTTCCCTGGTGCCCCAGCCCGTGCACCCACAAACCTGCAGCGGCATCTTCCAGCAGTGGGATCCTCTCCTGCCCTTGGATTTCTGGCCACCCTGGGGCCTTTGGACAGTGCTCAATGCATGAAACAGCCCCTTCAGCCCTCCTTGGACCGGGTTGTGCATTGAAGGTTCCTCCTGTGTCCATCAATGTTAAAACCACAAATAGTCAGAATGGCAGCAGAGCCATTCTGAAATGGAGACTATTTCTTGGTAGGCTTCCTGTGGTCTCACACACCAGAGATGCTAGAAGATAGCTGAATTCTGTTGCTGTTTCTCTTCAGTGGCTTCAGTGTTTGCATCTTGCACACCTGCCAACCTCCCCTTAATCCCCAAGTATTCCAACACGGTTATTAGGTTGACACATTTTGTCCACTCATAATTAGTTCTTGGATTTCCTCATTTCTTTCTGTGGTGATCAGAAGTGTCCAGAGAGGAGCTAATCAGACAGCTGAAATCAGGACCGGGGTCCTGTACGCGCTCTGCCTGCTCATTAATCAAGGACTCTGTGGTTAATGAGAGTCCTTTCCAGGTAATATTTAATCTCAGAGTAGCAATAGTTACACTTTATGTGAAAGAACCTTTTTTTGCAGGTTGTTTGCTGAAGTCATTCCCATGGCACGTGACAAGCTGTCCTCTCACGTTAGTCCCAGACATGGGTCTGTCAGGCTGACCCAAATTTGAACTAGTTCCAAAAATCCGTGTGAGGTTAAAGTATTGGATCCAATCTTTCAGGCTGGACGTGGCACTTGAATACATCTAGACATGGCTGATGAAATGCCACATTTTGTAACGGTCTGAGGTTCAAAGGCTTGTGTGGGGAGGGGAGTTGGAAAGACTCGACTGAAGAGGTGAAGTCAGCGTGTTTAACTGAAGGTGCATCTCCAATCCCCTGCAAGGCTGTCTCCATCCTTTCTGGCTGAATCTACCTGTGCGCGGGACCTTTGTCTGTTGAGTTGGTTTGCCTTAAAGTTCTCGGTGGCTCTTTGAAGACGTGCACTTGGTACCCAGTTTTCATGTACCCACAGTTAATGTAACCTTGAGTCCAACACACCCAGTACCTTGGGAAAGCAAGCTCAAAGGGTTGTGGGCACAGTGAAACAGCCACTTACAGCTGTAGGATAGATAGAGCACTTAACTTTGGGAGAGAAAGGAGACCAAAATCCACCTGCCGTCGCTTGCAGTCGAGTGTGGAATGGCAGCAGGAGGGAAAGGAGCGTGGCCCCAGCATTTCCAAGGCTCCAGAACAGGGCAGGAGACCTTGTCCACTGTGAAAGAGCAGCAGTGGCTCTGGTGGATGCTGAAGGAGAAGCACCATGGGTCTCATCCAACACTTGACTGGAGTGGTACAGCCCCGAGAGCGGTACATGGCCTCGTCGAGCGTCACGTCTCCTTCCCATTAGGCTGCACTGGAACAGAGACTGCACAGAGCTGGGCCGTTTAGCTCGAGATGAACTGTAATTGGGGTGTGGAAGGGTCAGAAAGGAGGTGTCTTCTCTGTCCTTCCTGTGAGGTTGGACATTGGTCTGTCCCTCTGTGCAGTCAGTGGAAGTTACAGCTACAGGGATCCTCAGAGATTGTAGCAGCTGCCCAGCTCGCTGTGGGGATACTGGGGGGAAGGAGCTCTGCCCACCACTGTTAGCTCCTGTTCCTCATGGCTGTGCTTTTAGCTGGCCTTCTGCAGGGATTGTGACAGGGTGACCTCTCCGTACACCTGGATTGAGGTGTGGGTTAGAACTGGGCTGTAGCAGAGTGAAGGAGAGAGGCTTTTCCATGGAATCCTTGAGCTCTTTGTGAATGCCAAATGGGTAAGTTAACTCTTGTGCAAACACTGCCTTTTATTTGACTTTGTAGTTTGCCTTTTGAAATACAAACATATTTGTGTCAATCAGCGAGTCTCCCTTCCGGAGCTGTGGATGACCACGCACAAAGAAATGTGACTATGCAACTATTAAAGGTGAGGCCTTCGTCTTAACGAATGCTGAGTCATTGCCGTTCACTCCTCTGTCACAAATAATGGCAAACTGCCCTGCAGCCCAGCTCAATGACAAGGAAGGTGCTTGTTTGGAGGGAAGGAAGGAGTTTTCAGCAGTCTGCAGCATGGCAGAGGGTTGTGTCACAGGGACGTGTGGGTAGAGCAGAGGAGAAGGTTGCCGGCTCCAGCTTGGAGTGCAAGAACTTTCGTTGGGCTTTAAAATGCAGTTAGGTCAAATACGACACCTGTGGCAATCCGGCAGAGTTAGCAGGGCTTGACAAAGTCTAGTCAGAAAGAATCCCATGAAAATGCGACACTCTGGCAACTTTCCTGGTGCTTTTTATGGTGAAAAAGATGAAAGTTCCTCCTTTCCTCTACCGTTGTGTTGGCAGGTATTGGAAAAAGGCTCTGGAAGTTTCCCAGGAGTTTTGCCACAGTCTAGAGCCTGGGACCTGGTGGGTGCTGCTGCCCTGATTGGTGCTGTAGAAGGGAAGTTGTGGGGCTGTGGATGAGTCGTGCCAAGGAAATAGATAATCAGACCTCACAACTGTTTTTGGAGAAGAACCCCTGTCCTATTGTAGTGAAAATCTCGTGAAGAACCAGCAGCCTGGTGTATAAAATGAATTTTATTCAGTATTACTGATGCTCTGTGGAGATGCTGGCAAGATCGCCCAGTGCTGATTTGACCTGCCTCTCCTTTCTGCATTAGCTTGTAATTCCCCTATCTTCATTCAGACTCTCTGTGGTTCTCAAAATAAGTTGTTTATTGCCCTGAGCTTGGCATCATGAATCTTGCAAGTAGAATCTTCGATAACAAGTAAGTACACTTGATAAGGGGAGATAAGTTTTCTCTAAGAGAGCACTTTTCAATTGGTTCCTCAGAAGTTTTTTCAGAAAGCAGTGGGTTCTGTGTTAGCTATTTTGGCTTTATTTCAGAACTGAAATATTAGTAGTGTCTCTCTAACTAGTCCAGACCTCGGTTGATAGATTTGTAGCCCTCGCACAGGCTTAAGAGACATCCTCCCCTTAACACTCACTGCCCAGCTTGCTGTAAGGAGTTCAGAGTTTGAACTCTCTCAGAGTTAAAGATATCTTGAAATATCCCTCACCTTTCTTCTTTACTCAGAGGTGTGTAGGGGCTGGCTGTAAAGATGGAGCTGGCAACAGGGCAGGAAGTAATGGGCTTAAACTGCAAAAAGAAAAGGTTAGGCTAGACCTGAGAGGGATAAAAAAACCCCCCTTATAATCACAGAGCTCTGTAGCGCCAGTGCAGATTGCCTGGGGTTGTGGGGGAAGAATCTCTGCACTGGAGGCTTTTTGAAGTAAGTTAGTTAGACATATAGTAGCATGGTGTAAGAACAGGTTGTCCTCCTGTGGAGCAGGGGAATAGCCTCATCTCCAACCTCATCACTTGTGGTACATGCTCTCACACAGTTGCTATGGGATCACCATCATCCCACAGCTGAAAGGCAGCTCTTGAGATCTGACCTAGAAATAGAAACTTGATCATGCTGTCTCCTGACCAAGAGGCCTCTTGGCTGCTAGAGCCAAGCTTCTAGAGGAGCTCTGCCTGCTCACCCGGAAAGACGAGCAGAAATGCTGTTTCTGTCTGGGTCCTTCCTCCACCCCCATGCGCAGCAGCACTGCTTTCCTCGCTCCCAAACAAGGCGCCGTCTCCCACGCCTCCCAAAGCCCCGAGTAGCTGTGTGTGGTGATGCGGTGCGGTGCGTCTGGCTTTGTTTTGGCTTCATTTCATGTTCCCTCCCACGCGCCTGGGAAATTTGGCCAATTTTACCTCGGCTTGTTGAAAGAGGGCCTCCCTCACGCAGAGGGAAACCTCTTTCAAGTGTCCAGGTTGATTTCAGTGTGCGGCACATGCACTCACCCACCAGTTGAATAAAGAGGTACCTCCTGAGGAGAAATGAGCTGCTTGGGTGCAGCCCTGTAGCTGTTGGGATGCAGAGAAGGGGTGTTAAAATTGTTTATGAGGTCAGAGCTATAGCCAGCCTCGCGCTGTCTTTGAGTTACGATATCATTACCTGAGCTGCAGGAACCGAGAAATAAAACCTTTTACCGTGAAATGCAAGGAGTGCTTATGACTCTGAAGTACAGAGAGGAAGAAAAATGCACGCTACGTCCTAGTACTGTTTTTTTGGTCGTTGTTCTGTTGCAGTGGGTTTGGTTTTACTCAATGGTGACACTTAGAGAATAGATAGGGCATTTGTTAATTATGTTTGTGCTGGAGAAATGCTCCTCTCACTAGTTCATTTCATTTTGGGTCATGCCAGGAAAAATATTCCTTTCTAAAAGGAATAAATTATTCAAGCTTAATTAAATAAACTTGCTATTATTTCTCTACCTGGTACCTGTGGCAAGTCCAGTCGCTTGTTTTCTTTTACCACGTGGTTCTTCTTATCCTTTATGTGAATGAGGTTTTTATGGCATTTTGGTGTTGAGACCAGACGACAAGTTGCACATTGGTGGAGTAGAACAGAGATTGCTGAATGAAGTAAGGTGGATTACGCCGATTATTCCCAACCAGATGAGAGTCATTTTGCTTCCATTACAGGACTCTCTAGCAGTTTTTCAAGGACTGGGAGCAGCTGGTATCTGTATGTTCTACAGGTAGCAATCTATCCAAACACATTTTGGTGGTTTTTACATTGTCCTTTCTAGGTACTTGTCTCATAAGTCACTTGCAATTAAATAACGCTATGACAAAGTATCTGCAGAGTGAGAAAGAATTTAAAAGCCATCAACCAGTATTTAGCAAAATGAACTTTCAGTTTCTCCAGCAAGTGGTTTTTGTGGTCTTGCTGGTCTACTGTTATGTCAATAACTCGCACCAAAACTTCCTCAAGTCAGAACAGCTGTTGTGGCCAATGGAAAGACTCCCCTTGACTTTAATGTGCTTTGGATCAGCCCCAAAATGCAAATAGTTTTTCTCTCAGCCTTTGAAGTCTTTAACGTTTCATGGGCTCCCGTATGTTATTGGTAATTTGCACCAGAGGTATTTTGCATGCAAATGAAATTTCGGCAGGAACGACGGTGGCTTTTGTGAATATGCATGTGAGTGCTCGCACACACAAACATCAGCAAAGCCTGTTCTACTGTTCAGTGCACCGACCTAGAAATGTCTTTGTAGTGGTGGGTTGGTCGTAGGCACCAGAACTGCAATCAGATGTATTGACAAGTGCATGTAAAAGCCTGTAGGGAGCTACTGAAGGCCAGGTGACACATCTGTCTGGAGCCCGTGGACGACTCTTCCTCCAAACTTGTGCGTGTTAATGCATGTTTTCTGTATGAAACTGGCATTTGTCACTGCCGTGTTACAGCACTGCAGATGTCATAAATTTAAATGCTATAATTGAACCTGAATTCACTTACGGATTCATTTACCAGATCAAAGAGTAACGTCAACCTACAGCACTCGTTTTGTTTGCTAGTGTAAACTCGTGAGCTTAGCAAAGTGCCAGCCAAGGATTATTTTCCTTTGAATTATGTGAGTACTGGCAAATCACAGGGCTTTAGTTTTTAATAAACTGGAAAGTGTATTTTCTAGCTGAGAGATCCTACTGATTTTGATATTAACATTTTAAACTTTAACTCGGGGAGACTATCGTGCTCTCATGGGAGGCTGAATGCGGTGCCCGAGCAATAAAATACAGCAAGTTTACAGTGACCTGTTTTACCTGGTCTGATATTAGGAGCTCAGCCTAGCATGTGAGGGGGGTGAGGGTGCTTTGTCCCATAGCACCTCTCTAGTTAACCCTGTCTGAAAAACACCACTGGCTTTTGGTTGTCACTGCCCACGGCCATGCTCTTCTCCGTTTCAACCTCAGTCTTTCTTGCTCATCTGTTTAGTTTCACCCAGTTCTGCCTGAGCTCTCATTTGCAGGGCAGTCTTGCCGAATCCCAGCAGGTTCAGCTGAAGTTGCATCCCCTGGGGCCCCGTGCCGAGGTCCTTCAGCCCGTCCTGCTGCCTTGCTCCCTGGGGCAGCTGGCCCTACCTGTCCTGCTGCACAGTGGCTGGGTCGGCTCTGCTTCAAGGGCACAGCCTGGGAGGAGAAAGGGAAAGATAATTTGGCTTTCTAATTGCCCTAAGATATGATTAGGAACAGCTTTCCGCAGAAAAACGTCAGCTGCACGGGGTGTTGCAGGAAGGGCTTGGCGGTGCCGTTGCTGTTAGGACATCACCGAGTATGACTGGAAATGTAAAGAGTTAGTCACTCTGCTGGTACCCCAGGGTGTCACTGAAAGCTCTTGCTGGGAACGTCCTCGCAAGAAGGAGGGAGAGGCAGGAAATAAGGGCTGGGGTCAACAGTGAGAAAGGATGTGTCAGCGGAGGTGACAGCCCTCACCTGAGCTGCTGGATGAGGGCAGGGAGAGCAGGAGCTTGGAGTCCAGCAAGGTGTGGCCGTGGATCGAGTGGGAGCTTCTGTCTGGATTTCTATGTGTGTGTGTGTAAGAAATTAATTGAAAAGAGTAATTGAAAAGAGTGTTTTCTAGACTGGCATGCGATTGCTCAGTTCTTACGTCACCAGAAATATTTGTCTGTGGCCCATGGAAAGCGTTTAAAGGGAAGAAGTGTCTTTCTGGTTATCTGTGTTTATTTTGTGGTAATTTAACAAAGTTTCATTTTGAGGAAGAGGAAGCACGAGGTCAGGGTGAATACCTGAGGGGAGGTGATGTTGCAAGCCTTGGTACGGAGCTGTACTTGGGACAACACAAGCTGGGCTAGGCAGATTGAGATACTTAAACTGTAAAGGACAGCAAAGGTATTTGACTAGCTCTGGTCCTGGTCTGGAAGATACCGGAGGGAAGGGAAGGAGCGGGGCTATGGGCCAGGCTTGGCTAAAAAGTGTGTTTGGAAGCGCTATAAAAATCTGCCTTTTCCGACGGGGCTGTCCTCAGCCCCAAGCAAGTCGACTGCTGAGTCAGCACAGCAGCCCGAGGGCAGCGAAGGGCCACCATGGGTTCCCTGGTCCTGAGAAGCCGGTGCCAATGAGGACACACATCAGAAGAAGCATGAGTCTGCTGTGGGCTCCTTGAGCAACCTCCAACATCAGAGGGGACTTCAGAGGTGTACTGCTCAGCTTCCTTCAGTTGCTTGTGCTGCGGGGTGGTGTGTGAGCCCGCTCCCGACGCCCTTCCTCCTCAGCCTTCCTGCAGGCATCGCTAGGGGCACAGCCTCAGGGAGGGCTCCGGGTGAGCATCAGGGAAGAGCACCGTGGATTAATGCAAATCCTCGGCTGCTTTGAGGTCCCCTCTTCAAACCCAGGTTTCTGATTCATGGGCTGTTCCATTTGCTTAAACATCCTGCTTGCGTTTTCCGAAGGCAGGTAGTGTCCCAGATGACTATGTAGCATTTAATATCCCAGGTTTGAGGGCTAACTTTGATATGAGCTGCATAAGCAGTGAATAATAGCAGCCTCATTCCTGGCAGAGGCTCGGTGATGGGTATTGGCAGGGAGTATCTAGTTCGGTTTTGGCCCCTCTTCCTCCATCCAAAGTTCAAAGCTGATTCCAAACTATCGATGACATCTGGCGCATAAATGAGGTTGTTAAACCTCGACCCACTAGATTTTGTAGTTCGGGGACACTGCTAAAGCCACACGGTGACACACGAGTGGGCTTGAAATTCACCTCATGAATGTACTGCCATGTTCCTAATTCACTGCCACCCCTCTGGAGAGCCATCAAGTGACCGATCAGTGCAGCAGGATCCAGGTCTGGCCCAATTCGCAGCCCAAAATAAGTGTGAGGTATGGTCCAGTTAATACACTCTGTGTTACTTCAGACCGTGAACAGCCTCTTTTGTGAGGGCTGAAGTTGTCTTTATAAAGCAAGGATACAAAGATGTTTTTAAATATGCATGGCATGCACAGTGATGGCGTTAGATGCCAGAAGAGCCTTGCTGGTTATCGGGGGGACCACGGACAGTTGTTGCATTGTACCCAGGCTGACCTCCACCGTGAAACTTTGCAGCTGGCAACAAGTCTAGAATGAGAATCATCTCCAAACCGTGCACGGTGTAAGCAGCGGTGCTATTGCGGGGGGTGGAGAGAGGAGGGCTGTCCTCCCTGTAACGGGGCAGGTTTGAAACACAGAAACTGGGAG
>NW_010428903.1:701-1076 GCF_000710305.1 Buceros rhinoceros silvestris | reverse complement strand
CGAGGCAGGAGAACCTTTGTTCTGCACCGGGGTAAAGCGAGAGCACACTCCGCCCCGGCAGTGCGCCTGAGGGCTCGGGCACCAGGGAGGCACGGGGGGACACTGCGGAGCTTAATCGGGGGCTTTCCCCTGCCCCTTCCCCTCCTGCCTCACATGCACCCACTTGCCTCCCCGGGCAAGAGGGAAAAGCAAAGGAAGACCCTCCGTAACCCCCCAGCAGCGAGGCGCAGGAGGGTCTGCGAACGCACCGGCACCGAGCGTGACCTCGGACCGCTGCCTGGGAACGGCGTTTCGGCTGCCTGCTGGAATATTCCGCTCCGTCGATGCCGAAGGTCGAGGCCAGCAGCAGCCACTCCCGGCCAGCCCCGGGAAGCT
>NW_010428903.1:0-579 GCF_000710305.1 Buceros rhinoceros silvestris | reverse complement strand
CTCCCGGCCAGCCCCGGGAAGCTCTTTTTCTGCTGGGACTCGATCCCAGCGTCACCCACAGCAGGACCCACACACCGCACCCTTCACCCCTGCCGTTCCTGGGGAAACCTGCTGGATTCCTGGTGCTAGAAACCATCCCTGTGTGCTCCGGGACGCCCCAGGCATCCAGCTCCCTGCTCCCACAGGGCAGCCTCCTCCTGGCAGCGCATCCCCCTCCAGCTGCCACCGCTGGATAAAAAGGACGTGGCAGTTTTATCGCAGCGGCGGCAGATCCTCCTGGGCAGGGGTTTCCTCTGGAGAACCATGAGCGAGCAGCGGGCAGAGCTGAGGCCGAGTGCTGCACAGGGACAACGGTACCACAGCGAGGACGGAGCAGTGACGTCTCCAGGCCAGGCCACGCCACGGCCACGACAGACACTTGGCCAGCCTAGGAGCAAACGGGAGGTGGTTTGCTGATGCGAGCTCTGCCCATGGACACGCAGCACAGCACCCAGAGACCTGGCGGTTCTGCCAACCCCACGACACGGTCACGAGTGTCTGCTGGGTCCCGTCTTAGTGACCATGAGACCAAGGAGAAGC
>NW_010428902.1:17226-17518 GCF_000710305.1 Buceros rhinoceros silvestris | reverse complement strand
GAGCTGCAGGAGCTGCGCCGGTGCGAGCGCCAGGCTGGGGACTCACTGCGGGACCTGTGGAGAGGGTGGCCAAGGCGCCAAGGGGCATGTTGAGCTGCTGGGGGTCAGGACACAGCGGGTACACTGCCCTGCTCCCACCCTCCATTGTGGCCCCTCACCTCTTGCGCTCTTTGTTTTTCTCTTTCCGCTTGTTCCTGGGGCTTCGGGACCTGCGGGAAAAGCCAAAAGCTGCAGAGATGGGAGCAGGGGCAGCACCTGGGGGGCGCTTCCCTTGCCACCCCACCAACAGCCA
>NW_010428902.1:14811-17013 GCF_000710305.1 Buceros rhinoceros silvestris | reverse complement strand
GGGGGATGCTCACCAGGTGAGGGACAGATGGACGGAGGGTGGGTGACACCCACCTTGCCCACTGTGTTCATCCCCATGGGCAGAGGGGATGGGGACAGCAGGAGGGCAGGGGACAGGGAGTCCCCAACGGGGGAAGCTGGCAGCCAGCGCTGGTGGCAGTGGGGTGGCTCCCAGCAGCCATCGCTCTCACCTGTGTCTTCTCTTCTTCCGTGACCCTGACTCAGACCTGAGGGATGAAGAGGAGGCAGAGGTGAAGGACACACACTGAGCTGGCCAGCTGGGGGCCCCAGGGCAGCCCCAGGGAATGGGGATGAAGACAGGGGGGTGGCCTCTAGATGGGCTGCTAGAGGGGGCAGGTGACAGCTGCTGCGAGGAGGTGATGGCCCCATGAAGAGCCATCAGCATCCATCCCTGTCCATGCCTCCATCCCAACCCAGCCCAAGGGCCTGGACAGCCATGAACCAGCCCCAGTCCCCAACCAGCCCCGCTGTCCCCAACCAGTCCCGCTGTCCCCAACCAGTCCCGCTGTCCCCAACCCATCGTGGTAGCCATCCTACCTGTCACGTCTGTGTTTCTTTCCGGTCTTCTTTTTCTTTTCCACCGCCCCCGTCCCCCAACCAGCCCCTCTGTCCCCAACCAGTCCCGCTGTCCCCAACCAGTCCCGCTGTCCCCAACCCATCGTGGTAGCCATCCTACCTGTCACGTCTGTGTTTCTTTCCGGTCTTCTTTTTCTTTTCCTTGCGGATGGGTGAAGAGCTGTCACAGCTGGGAGTGGAAGGAAAGTGGGTGCCCTTGAGGGGGGAGAAGGGACTCCCCATCCCCATCCCTGTGACTCAGTGTTCCCCCCAGCACTCCGCTTCCCTGAGACCACCCACAGGATGCATGAACATCGCATGGAAGATATTTCCGGGGGGATTTGGGGTGGCGGATAGGAAGGGAGTTTTGGCAGAAGGGCTCTGGGTGCTTTCAGTGCCGGAGCGCCCGAATGCCACTGTGTCCCATTGCCAGCTCGTGGGCTCCACAGCCTCCAGCAGGAGACAAGATGGCCAGTTCCCGCTGGGATTTCAGAGGGGGACAGTGTGTGTGGTGGAAGCCAGCCCCTGCCCGGTGGCCGTGCATGCCTGGTGGGGACGCCACAGTCCCCCCCAGCTTGGTGAGCACTCACCTGCGCTCCGAGCCGGGTTTCCTCTTTTTGCTGCCGTGGGGAAGGCAGAGAAGAAAGGGACATTAGGGACAGCATCCTGTGCAGGTGGCCAGTGCTAACTGGGGAGGGGACCAGTGGGTAGACTGAGGCAGACCCTTCAAGGAGCCAAATCCTGCCTGGTGCTGTGCCCCGCGGCAGCCAGCTCCTTCCCAGCACAGACCGAGCAAGGCCCCACCAGCACATGCAGCTGGTTGGGCTGGCGGTGCACCTCTTGAGGGTGCACATTTGGGGGTGACTTGCCCCACTGGAGCCTGGGGAAGGGCTGAGCTAGGAGGAGAGCTGCCCTCCTGGGAGAGGGGACAGCACAGGACAGCTGGGCACTCACCGGCTCCGGCGATGACCCGATTTCTTTTTCTTTTTCTTCTTGGGTGGAGGAGAGGTGGAGCTGCTCGAGCGTCTTTTCAGCCTGCGGGAGAAAGTAGCCAGGCTGAGGGGAAGAAGGGACGCGCCCCTCGCCTTGGTGTACCTCAGTGGGGACCCTATGCACATCCCCGCCGCGAGTCTGGCCGGACCTGTACTCGCGGTGGCCGCCGTCCTCGCGGTAGCACTCAGCCGAGCAGTCGCACTGCAGCAGGCAGCTCTCGTCATAGTCGCCGTACTCCACCACGTACTCCTCCCCGTCCGTCCCGTGGTGGTGGTTTTCTATCACGCTGCCGAAGGAAGAAACAGGATTAACTCAGGGCTCCCCACTCCTCATTTCCCACTGGAGCTGCTGGGGGCAAGCCTGGGACAGCTCCAGCGCAGCTCCGGGAGCTGGGGGACATCCCCTCTGCCACAGCATCCCCAGAGGACCTTTGTCATGTCACTTCAGGTTGACATGCAGCAAAGCCCCGTGGTGGTGGGGTCTTCTCAGGGCCTTCCTGGGGCTCCTGTCCCTGCAGAAATCCCCTCCAGGGACACTGTGGGGCTCAGGCCACCATCTCCCCACAGAGTCCAGCCTCAGCATCACTGGGAGCTCCTTTTGGCGCTGCCCAAGTGCTGGGGCTGAGCGGAAGGCT
>NW_010428902.1:12661-14791 GCF_000710305.1 Buceros rhinoceros silvestris | reverse complement strand
CTCCCCCCAGAGGCCAGCCTCAGCATCACTGGGAGCTCCTTTTGGCACTGCCCAAGTGCTGGGGCTGAGAGGAAGGCTGGGGTCAGGTCAGGTAGGCGGCAGGGACGGATTAGGATGAGAGGAGCTGGCAGGAGGCTCTGGGGATTCAGGCGATTATCCACCCGCTGGCGGGAGCTGCCCGGGCTGATCCAGGCTTTGAGGCCAGGGCCCCAGCACGCCGTCAGCTCCGCACCGCAGCTTCAGGTGGGAGATGGGTGATGTGGCCTCTGGCCAGGTGAGATGGGGTGGAGGGACATCGGGCCGGGAGCCATCAGGGTCTCCTCTCCCTCCTGGGTGACTTCCTCAGCATCAATTTTCCCGCTGCCATGGAAACTGGCGGGAGGTTGCCATTGACTACCAGGGCTGCGGGCAGGGTTTGCCAGAGCTCCGCACCGCAGCTTCAGGTGGGAGATGGGTGATGTGGCCTCTGGCCAGGTGAGATGGGGTGGAGGGACATCGGGCCGGGAGCCATCAGGGTCTCCTCTCCCTCCTGGGTGACTTCCTCAGCATCAATTTTCCCGCTGCCATGGAAACTGGCGGGAGGTTGCCATTGACTACCAGGGCTGCGGGCAGGGTTTGCCAGAGGCCTGGCAGCTGGACGGGGCAGCCAGGAGGGACCCAGCAGGCTCTGCCCAGCCTCTCCCTGCTGTCCCCCACCACCCCGGTCCTCCTGTGCCATCAGCCCCAGGAGCAGCATCAAACCCCACTGGGAGCCTTTGTTCCAGGGAGATGTGGGACATCTCCCACTCCTGGAGGGACATGGCCATCCAGGTGCTCCAGAGGGAACCATAATGGTTGGGGCTGTGCCTGTAAGGTGCCCAGCATCACACCAGCCCGGGCACTTGTCTCCCAAGGGAGATTCACCCTCAGAAACTCGATGTGGGCTCCTCTGCCCTTCCCAGCCTGGAGGAGTGCAGCCACAGATGCTGGTGGAGAAGAGCAGCCCCCACGGCCCCAGTCCCTTGGCAGCCTGGCCAGTGCCTCCAGCTGAGCAAAGGGATGCTCCCAGTCCTGGATGGCAGATCAGGGAGCGGCACATGTTGGCATCTTTGGCCACAGGCAGCGCCTGGGCTGTTTAACCCAATTAAGTACAGTTGGGAGCAAAACTATGAGCACAGCATCTCCTCCTATCCACGGACCATTGCTCAAGCGGGTCTCAGGCTCCCTTCTGCGCTCCAGCCATGGCTTTCTGGGTCCTCTCCAAGTGACTCCTGCTCTGGCCGTGCCCAAGGGCAGGAACCGACTTTCAACCACCCACCCACCGCGGGAAGGAAGAGAAAAGAGAGGAGGGAGCGGGGGTAACTCCCTGTTGGACGCTGCTCGGTGAGCGGGCAGTGCTCCACGCCAGAGCCTGCTGCCAGTGTCTCACTCGTTAGCTCTGCTCAGCGGCTCATGACGGGCTTGTGCTGCCCCAATTTTTCCTCCCCGCCCGGCACACGCTCGTGGTTGTTTTCAGTCCCACCAGCCTGTCCATCAAGCAGCCACTCCCCAGGGACCGCACTGTGTCACCAGGCTATGCCTGCACACACACGGGAGCTGGAGTTGCGCAGAGAGCAAGCCAGGGACTCAGGTGGTCTCGGCTCTGCTCGGTGCCTCAGTTTCCCCTAGGGAGTTGTGCAGATGATGCTGAGCCTTCACATCTGCTTTGAAACAGGACCAGCTGGTTTGCTCCTAGTCCAGACAGCGAAGGACCGAGCTGCAACAGCCCAGAGAGCTGCTGGAGCAGGACCACGAGCCGCAGGGCTGAACACTCCCAGCCACCACAAGGTCTGCGGCTCTTTATTTAAAGTTTATTTTCCTCCCCTGTCCAACCTCTTCAACCAGCGCAGATCTCCGCGCTTTGACAGGGACTTCTGCAGCTCAGGTCCTCTCTGCTCCAAGATCCACCTCCTTTGGACCCGGCTCCTGCCAGCCTCCTCCAAGCGCCTCCGGTTCTGCTCTCTTCGGAGCCATCCTGTGCTTTGAGACCGCTCCCTCCAGCTCAGCACTATTATTTATAGCCTCTGGGCTAATCTTTAATGATTACCCTTTGCTTTGCAAAAACAAGCCCTCGAAGGTGACAGCCTGGGCTGCCTGGGTAACCTTAGCGCA
>NW_010428902.1:10267-12385 GCF_000710305.1 Buceros rhinoceros silvestris | reverse complement strand
TTCCCCACGTCTCATGTTTTCTTGCCTGGGGGAGACCCCTGAATGTTCCGTGCTGCCCCGGGGCCATTTGCCCCATCCGAGCCATGTCCCTCCCTGCCTGGTGTGCCAGTGGGACGAGGTTCTCCCCATCACCACGGCCTCCCCGCCTCCCTCCTCGCTCCTCTTTCCTGACCCTAATGAAGCGTTAATATTCAGCGAACCTGCAGCATCTATTCCTGTCCCAAGTGACCTGGTTTCCAGGCTGATGGATGGTGTGCGCTGGGCCAGCCACGCTGCCTGGGCCATTAAGCATCGCGCAGATAAATCATCATCAAGCCAGGGCAGACCCTCGCGAGGATGGGGACAGTCCTGTGCAGGGCAGGAGGCGTGAGCGGCACGTCTCCAGCAGGAGCTGGGCTGCTCTGGACACCTAACTGGAGACCCAAGCCCCACCAGGGCAGCAGCAGCAGCAGCCCCCAGGGACCAAGCAGCGTGAGGAGCAATTAGGAGGCAGAGGCAAGGGGCAGGAGCTCCTTGGAGAAGCCGCTTCTGTGTGTCTCGAGGCCACACCCGCCTCATGGAGACACAGGCTCTAGGTCTACCCACCCCAGTGAGAAGCAGGCTCGAGATCTGCCCGTCCAGCCTGGGCCTCTTGCAACAGAAGTTATTACTATTATTAATAATTCTTATTGCTAACACTATTATTTCGAGGGCTATGGAGCAGCAGCCAACCTGCCAAACCATTGCCAGATGAGCTGAGTTACCCCAGCTTCCCATCAGGAGCCTGGAGGACTGTTCTGCAGGAGAGTTAAGAGCTAGGACTGGAAACCAGTGCCCTCACCTGGCTGGAGGCAGAAGCTGCGATTTCAGCCCTGGGGAGAGCCGCGGAGGTGACCCAGAGAAGCAGGAGCAGAGGTGAGGCACAGCAAACCGGCAGCTTGGTCTCTGCCACTGGCTGATGGGCTGAGCCAAGCGTGGAGACCTTCTGCACTTTGGTTTCATCATCTGGGACAGGATCAATGCAATGCTGGCCCCTCTGTGCAGCACCCCGAGGCCTCCAAAAGACCAGTGCAGCATTACCTCTAACCTCTCCAGAGGCAGGATATGGCCTAACGGAAGTAAACCCTGCCTCCAGCCAAAAGACTGACCAACCAACCAACCACCAAATCAACCAAACATCCAACCAATCATCCAACCAAGCAACTGACTGACCAACCAACCACCAAATCAACCAAACATCCAGCCAGCCAATCACCCAACCAACCAACCAACCAACCTACCAACCATCAAATCAACCATCCACCCACCCCTACAGATCTTCTCTATGTCCATCCATCTATCTAACCATCCCTATATACACCCTGTCTGCATCACCCTGCCCACCCATCCACCCATCGATTCACGAAGGCAAGCTGGGACGTGCCCCTCTGGGAGGAGATGCAGACAGGACTCACTTACATTTGGCGCCCGTGCTGGTCCTCCCTGGTGAGCACACCTTCCTTCTCCATCAGCATTTGCCGAAAGGTCCCCACTTTCTGCCGTATCTCCTCTTCGGAGTACCTGGGTGGGCAAAGGTGCGGTCAGGGCAGAGCATGGGCTCCCCAGGGACCTGCTGAGGACCTCCATACCTTCAGGAGCAACTTGTGGCCCAAGGGGCTGGTCAGAAGGAGAGATGGCATGGTGACATCATCAGGGCCTGGAGGAGAGCAGGTGCCTCTGCTTGGTCCCCTGTCACCACCCTCCACTTCTGCCTGCCCCACCTAGCAGTGCTTGGCAGAGGAAGGGACATCAGGAAGGGGTAAAAGAAGAGGATGACCATGAGGTTACCGTTCTTCCCCACTGCACCAGGTTTTGGGGCACATCCCCGCTAACCTCCACCACCACCCCCCCTCCAAATGTGCCAGCGTGGCAGCCAGTGATGCCAAGGTTTGCGCCTGGCGCCTCTGTCCCATCGTGAGCCTCCCTCACTCATCCCTGCGCTGCACCGGAGCCCCGCTAGCCAAGCCAGCTCTGCGCTAACGCTGAACGCTGACTCAGGCTGCTGCAGGGTTATTAACGAGAGACACTAATCACTTTGTCCCTGGCATCTGAGAACAGCCGCGGCAAACCACGGGGCTCCGGCCATCCCTGAGGTGCCCC
>NW_010428902.1:9459-10221 GCF_000710305.1 Buceros rhinoceros silvestris | reverse complement strand
TGCCCGTGGCATCGAAGAACAGCCGCGGCAAACCACGGTGCTCCGGCCATCCCTGAGGTGCCCCTGGGGAGGGATGGGTGACAGCGCTTGGTGGGCAGTTCTATGCCACATCTTGCATCTGCCCAAGGGCACTCGAGCATCCCCCTCAGCCACAAACACGGAGGGATGCAGTGGAGGGACCCACAGGATTCTTAGAATCATCCCTGGGGACAGGACAAAGAGAGAAGGACCCCACATCACCAACATGCCGCCACCTTGGCAGGGAAGTGGTGAGGTTCTGTGTGTGCCCCTGTCCTCACCCACACCATCTACAGGGGCTGCTCAAGGCCCATCCTCACCATCACCACTAATGAGCCCAAAAAAGTGGGTGTCTCAGCCTGGCTGAGCCCTGCGGTCCCCGAGGCTGGCACCACGATGCCCTTTGCAGTGCCATGGGTGCTCCTGGGTGCCCTTGGTTACGCTGGGTGCAGAGGGGCACATGGCAGCACCCAACCCCCCCAGCCCATGAAGGGGAACAGCGAGGAGAGGGGAATTAATATTAACGAGCTCATTTGCACTGGAAGGCTCATTAATCCTCCAGCCAGCCAGGACTTTGGCACAGGAGGAGGGTGACTAACGGGGCAGGGAGGCAGCCTGGCTGCTTCTCCTCACCTTGCACCCTGCCTGGGCATGAGAAGTCTTGAAAATAGGGCAGCACCCCCAAGAGCTGCTCTGCTCCGTACCCTCGCTGGCGGGACAACCAGCGGGCAGAGCGCGGGCCAC
>NW_010428902.1:7840-9295 GCF_000710305.1 Buceros rhinoceros silvestris | reverse complement strand
ACAGGCCCACCGGCCCCAGCCATCCCGTGGCCCCCAGCCAGCTGGCAGCAGCGGGAAGATGTCCACCCCAGAAGATCAGCATTTGCTGCAGCACACCACAACCCCAGCCGATGCTCTGGGAGAGGGGACATGAGGCCAAACATGAGGTGACAGATGGACCACCATGGCTGGGCCATTAGCAAATCCATGGGGGGCAAGGCCAAGGCAAGGAACCCCCTCTGCACCCAGATGGTGGCAGGAGCACCCCACCAGCCCCTTCCCTCCGGTGCTGCTTACAACCCCCTTGGAGGGATTTTGGGTTTGCATTTAACACACTGAACGGGTTTGGGAAAGAAAGAAAAATTGCCGATGCTTCTTTTCCGGGCAAGAAGTCCAGCCTGCGGGCAGGGAATAACGGCGCCGGCAAGCCAGGAGCAAGCAGCAGCTTGACGCAGCGCGGGCAGGAGGAGCCATCCGCGTCTCAGGAAACAAGGGAGCGCCTCAATTCCCGCAAAATTCCCTCCGCTGCCACCGCCGTCCACCCCGGGGACCCTGCCCCGGCCAATGACTCCCCCGAGGCCGCGGCCAGGATGCGGACCCTGGGCCAGGCAGAAACCTCAGGGGTGCAAAGTGCTTCCCGTGGAACACACACACACACACACACCACCCCCCGGAGAGCTCCTGTGCAGAGGGGAAGAGCAGGCGGAGGATTAACCAGGTCGACCAAGATTATTACTGTAATTATATTATCATTTCAGCGTATCACCGTCATCATCGTTATTAATAGCCTTAATAATAGCAAAGGCAATTACAGCAATAACAACACCACCAGTTGCAACATCGCTATTACCCGTCGCAGTAATGATACTACCAGTAGTACGATCCCTAGTAGGGCGCGGGAACCCGACGGGAGGCTCCGGGCTCCCCAGGACGCCAGGTCAGCCTTATTTATTTCCATAACGACAAATTAGGCCCAATCATTATTCCAATCTGTGTGAGACAATTTAATTCTAGGTCACGCTTGCACTCTTAATGAAAGCCTTGGCGAAGCCTTCCCTCAATCCATTTTCCTTCTCCCCAGCTGATACCAGTCCCCGTCTACCTGCGTGTGCCAAAGAATTTGCTCCATCCATCACGTTTTAGTGAGCTGTCGGGGGATCAGGCTGTTCGGCTGGTGCTGGAGCTATGGGCCAGCCGGCAGCACGGCCATGGGTCCAGCGGGGATGGGGGGTCTCCTCGCTGGCCCCCCAGCCCCTCCCGCCCACGCAGGCAGGGATGTTCTTTAGCTGTTCAGATTTTTCCCCCGGCTCTTTGCTTCCCCAGGGGAGAGCAAAGGCTGGGGAGCAGCTCGTGGTGCCTGGCCAGGGGCGCAGCAGGACGGGGGGATCCTCTCACCCCAAAACTAGGGGGGCAGAAGGAAGGCAGGACAAACTCAAGCACCAAAACAGCCTCACCTGGGACTGAACCACAGCTCTC
>NW_010428902.1:7060-7591 GCF_000710305.1 Buceros rhinoceros silvestris | reverse complement strand
CTCCTCCTTCCTGCCTCGGCTTTCCTGGCATCACGAGCCGGGAGCCCACGTTTCCAAGCGGAGGGACCAGAGTGAGCCTCCAACACGTGTGTGGATGCTCTGTGCTTCTGGGAGGCATTTACCTTCACAAACCAGCCTCTCAGTGCATCCCAAAGGTGCCTGATCCACCCAAGAGTGGATCTACTTCCAGCTGGGAACATTTGCCACATCCAGGCCTTTTTTAGAGAGGAAAAATGAGGTGGGGGGGAGGGGTGGGGAACGGTGCCAGCAGGTCAAAAGGATCCCAAGCCATGGGGTCATCTCCAGCCCAGCCCCGATCCAGCCACTCACCCCTGCTCCTCCATCATCTCCTGCAGCTCCATGCACTTCAGCTCCACCCGCCGCTTGCGCTCATGGTCCAGGATCTCCCGGTGAGCCTTCTTCACCAGGCTGGGCTCCACCAGGCGCACCTCCTCCTCGCCCTTGTGCCACGTACCCGAGGCGCCAGGCTGTGAGAAGCCATTGGAGGCTTCCTGGGGCGCCGGCACATCG
>NW_010428902.1:2747-6955 GCF_000710305.1 Buceros rhinoceros silvestris | reverse complement strand
GCACAGCGTTGGAGAAGCCGTTGGGGTCTTCCTGGGGCGCCGGCACTTCGTCCCCGTTGTTGTAGAGAGCCATGTCGGTGTGGGCAGCCTCTCCACCAGCTGCACCTGGGAGGGAGAGAAAGAGCCAAGGGTCAGTCTCTGCCCTGGTTTCCCTCTCACCCCACGACCATGAGGAGACCCTGCAGAAACAGCAGGTTGATGGGGATGGCAACAGAGAGATCTGGGTCTTCTGGCAGCA
This sequence comes from Buceros rhinoceros silvestris, assembly GCF_000710305.1. Lineage (NCBI taxonomy): Eukaryota > Metazoa > Chordata > Aves > Bucerotiformes > Bucerotidae > Buceros > Buceros rhinoceros. The sequence continues at coordinate 6,717 of NW_010428902.1, read as the reverse complement.
CCCTTCCTGCCCCTGCCTCAGCTTCCCCAGCTGCAAAGGAAGACTGGGGTATTCCCATCATCATGCCACAAGGGCTGGGTCATGGGAAGAGAGGAGGATGCTCTGCGCCGGCCCCATACCAAGGATACCCTGGCCGACCATGAGTCTGGGGCACCCAGGGCCACAGGGTGACTGCTGGACCAGTGAGCAGGGTCTTTTCGAGCCCCATGGACCCTGCTGTCAGCTGGTGTGGGTGTGGAGCAGGGATGGGCATCCATCCTCACAGCCTTCTGGGGTCACTCCCAGGCACTGTCCCCACCCAGCAAGGGGATGGACCTGAAGACCTCAGGTATCCCCTCTCATCCCCTAGCTGCACTGGGGACATCCCAATGGTTGGCCCAGCAAATGCCTGTTGATGTCCTTCAGCAATGGCCTGGCACCCTCCAGCGATGGCCTGGCACCCTCCAGCGATGGCCTGGCAAGGGGAGATGAGGCTCCCCACCACTGCTGCCCGCCTGCCTGCTCCCTGCTCTTCCACCTTCACATGTCCCTGCTTCCTTCTTCCGCCACCACAGTTAACGCGTCCTCACTTGGCTCCAAAAATAACCCCTTGGAAGAGGACAGCTGTTCCTGAGCAGCGCTGCGGCGCTGAGGCTCCGGCTGATGCTCCCTGAGCCTGGGGGAGGAGATGCTCCCGACTTGCTAGATCAGCCAGACACATCCCCGTCTAAGTGACATCAGCCCATCGGCACGGGGCTGAGCAGCCATCCCTCGGTGTCCCTGTCCTGTGGCACCCCAGCTCTCCTGCCTGAAGCTCCATGGGATGGTCCTGCTGGACACCCACTGCCTGAATCACCAGCAGCACCACCTGGACTGTACTGGGAGCTCCCACAAATGCTGCTTCTGCAAAGTCCAACACAAAGAGAAATGGAGGACGCAGGCAGAGACCCTCCTCGCTCTCCGAGCTGGATTTGGGCTCGGAGCTTTTGACAGCAGCGGCTTCTCTGGGGTGTTTCCATCCCTGTCAGAGAAGATGGGTTGCATTCACATCGTTGCCCAACCCTTGCCCACAATGACCGGGGACATCCAAGGAGGATGGGGACAACCGCTGGCGCGGGGAAGGAGGGATCCTTCAGCCAAGCATGGGCATGAAGGCAGGACAGGACCATGGACCGATCCGCACTGTCCCGAGCCCAGGAAGGGGTCGCTGCTCCCTCTGTGCCATCCCAGCAGGACACGCTTGTTCAGAGCTTTCCATGGCCTTACCAGGTGGGACAGAGCCAGGCTGGGAACACGCATCACCCATGAGAGGCTTTGAGGACATTTCTCTGCTGTTTGAGGAGAGAAAGAGCCTCAGAGCCCTCCCTGGAGACACGGGGGTCTCAGCCAGGCGGGAAGGCATCTCCCACCCCACGGCACTCCCAAGGGACATCCAGGGCTTTCCCGCTGCCACCGGCTACCCCACGCGCTCATTTATCTCTTGACGAGGCTGCCCAGGGAGGACGGCAGCTGACTGCTTAATTGCAAGGCTTTTATTTTTCCATTTTTTCCCCCGTTATTACCGTGCAGAGAGGAGCCAGCAGCCTTTATTTCCGCAGAGACACAGAGGATCAGCAGCAGGAGACACTGCCAGAGGAGCAGGAGGTGGCCAGGGCTCTGCACCCCCTGGGTGCTCAGCCCTGTTCCAGCATCCAGAGGGTGCCTCTGTCCCCCATGGCCTGCAGCAGGCAGCAGCACCCACATTTCGAGCCTCATGACACCCAACAGAAAGAAGCTGCCCTGCTCAGCCCTCCCTGCCCAGGGAGACCCCTGACCTCAGCTGCCTCCATGTCCCAGGGCAGCTCTGGGCCAGAGACCGGGGGAGATGCTGCAGAAAAACCTGGCTTGGAGGCTTCTCTTCCTCTTTCTCCCACCAGGGCGTGAAGCCAAAATCCAAGAAGGAAATTTGGGAATGGAGGAAGCTCCCCACTGGGACTGAGATCTGGTGACAACGGGGACAAAACACCTGGGCAGAAGGAGCCCTTGTCCCCAGGCTGGGTCTGTGCCCTCCCTGTCCCCTTGCACAGGAGCAGCCCTGGGACACAGGGTGGTCATCTCCACCACAACCTCCATCCACCAGCCACCATGGGGGGACCACCTAGCTACACCAGCTCACCCCAGCACCAAACCGGGCACCAAACCCATCAGTGAAGGCAGCACAGCCCTGCCCCAACAGCAGCAGCTTCCTGCCTAGCTCAGCACTAGCCCCGTCATAAAGATGGTGGTTAAATATTTCATTATCTGCAGTAATTACCCACAAATCATCGAGCACTGGCACCCACTGCCCAGCCGCCTCACCAAGGGATGAGAGGAGGCATCTTGGGGCGAGCGCTGCACTGTCCCCACGGACTCCTAAAGGCTGAGGAATGTGGCTGGGGAGGGTCGCTGGCTCCTGTCCCCACCACCCAAAGCCCCTCGGAGGGAGCCACCCAGGAGGGCTCAAACCCCCTGGCACCACAGGCAGGAGCTGCCGGGGAAACTCGCGTTTCACTTGGGAAATCTCTCTCTTCCCATTTTGTTGAGACACCCACGTGTTTCGGGATCCCAGCCTTCCCCACTGGTGCTCCACGTGCCACCGTGGGACTGTTGACAGAGCTTTTCAGCTCATAGGCCCTTTCTGCCGGCAGGATTAGAGCTTTCAGAAATGTTCAGACCTGCCCCATCTCCATCTTCATTCTCATCCCCATCCTCTGTCTCCACCCTCTATCATCGTTCATCCCTGTTCTCCAATGTCCTCCTCATCCCCATCCTCCATCTCCATCCTTGATCCTCATCCCTATTCTCCATCACCCTCCTCATCCCCATCCTCCATCCTCCATGTCCAACATCCATCCTCACGCCCATCCTCCATCTCTAACTTCATCCCTATTATCCATCCTTTTCCTCATCCTCATCCTCCATCCTCCAACCTCATGTCTATTCTCCACCCTCATCATCATCCCCCATCCACATCCCAGACCTCACCCCAAGCCCAGGGACCAGCCCCGCACATTGGGTCTCCCTCTCCCTTCCCAGATCACGCCCAGGGTGTGGAGGATCTGGGCACCAGTGCTGTCAGCCTGGTGGAGGCTGGGACAGACAGAAGGACAGACACACCGCACTGTGCCCCTGACACACAGACAGGACAGGCCCCACCAGCTCGGGGTGCAAGGACCAGCCTTGCCATCCTGCCAGGCTTTGGGGCTGCTGGTTTCCAGTCAAGCTTGGATCTCGCCCTGTGGACTGGGAGCCCCAGGCACCTGGCAGGGTGGCCCCAGGACATGGCTGTCCGCACGTTCCAGTCCCAGGGCCATCCAGCCTGGCTTCTGAGGGGAACCTCAGGGGTTCAGGAGCTCCAGCCCAAAGGGAAAGAAGAAAACAAGGAAAATGAGCAAAAATAAGTGTTACTTCACCAGTCTGCTTTTGCCCTTTTGTTTTCCAGCCCAGGAATTAATCTCTTCCCAGCTGAACCCCCCTGCAGGCACAGCTCACCCCCCAGCCATGCCCCCAGCACCCCAGGCCTGGGTCTGTGCTGGAGGCAGCCGCCCGTCCCTCCCGGCATCACCCCCTGGGAGGCGCAAGGCCACAGCGGTGTCTGGGCATCCTTTTCCCCACGCCTTGGTGCTAATTAAAGCCGCCTCTGGCCGGTGCTCAATTAATTCTCACCACATCCAGCTGCACCAGACAGGGTGATGGTGAGCGGCCGTGTGCTGGGGATACGGGCACGGGATGCAGATGGCGAGTGCAGGACGGCGGCTCCCTGGACCACTCGTGTACCGAGTGTGCCAGAGCTCAGTCCCAATGAGCAGAGCCGAGGTGAGGAGCCTCCAACCGCATTGGAGTGGGTGAGAGGAGTGGTCCCCGTGGTTCCCCTGCCCACCGGGGTCCCATCAGGGCACACCACCCCCTACCCAAATCATAACCCTGGCCCCGCGTCGTTTACAGCCCCGTCCCAGGCTGCTGCCTGCTCGTG
>NW_010428902.1:2394-2687 GCF_000710305.1 Buceros rhinoceros silvestris | reverse complement strand
GGGGTCCCATCAGGGCACACCACCACCTGCCCAAATCATAACCCTGGCCCCGCGTCGTTTACAGCCCCGTCCCAGGCTGCTGCCTGCTCGTGCCATGGGGATGGCTGGGACAAGGGATTGTTCTGGTGACAAAAAACACCCAGACATCACGGCCAGGCCTCCTCTAAACACCTGGCTAGAATGACGAGGAGGAAAAGTCCGGGGTTGCTGCCATTAACTGGGCTGACCTTCTCCAGAGCTGCCTTCCACCAGCCCCCGAGTGCCAAAAACCATGAGCCAGACGTCCAAGAACG
>NW_010428902.1:1311-1787 GCF_000710305.1 Buceros rhinoceros silvestris | reverse complement strand
TTATATATATATGTATTTTTTAAATAGATGAAGAGGCTGGTGGAGAAGCTAAACAGTTGCTTAGCAACCAGGCTTCTTCCTGGCTTGGGGATGTAGGGCTGGGGGAGCCAGGGGTGGGGATGGGTGCCCCCTACCAGCCAGGCACTGCACAGGGGGGTGGGCAGCAGCAATCCAGCAGCTCGCCCGGGGAGACACTGCGCAGAGAAGGGCCTGAGGGAGGGTGGGAGCTGGGCTTTGCTCCCGGACCTGGAGAGCCGTGGATGAAGCACCCCCACTCCCAGCCTCAACCCCTTGGGCTGGCAGGGGGAGGCTGAGCATGCCCTGTCCCCAGCTCTGGCTGGAGGAGAGCTGACGGGAAGGGGGTCTCACCAGCCCTCGGGGATCCTACGCCCCCCACAGTGATCCCATTCCTGAGTCAGGGATGAGGAAAAGGAGGAGAAACACATCCAAGTGATGGCAGCAAGCCCCCCCTGTGC
>NW_010428902.1:654-1144 GCF_000710305.1 Buceros rhinoceros silvestris | reverse complement strand
CGTTGGGGGCCCCCCCGCCCTCATGCCCCCCCCCCAGCCACGTGGTCCTCACCCCCTTAGAGCCACCAGCAGCTGCTTGCTGGAGGCCAAGGGACCCACCGGCAGCCCAGCAGGCAGGACCTGGGGGCTCACTGCCCTGCCAGACTTTCCCCAACCAGGAGGTGCTCAAATAACGGGCGAGGATTGAGGGGGGACACAGCCAGCCCCCCCGGTTTGGCATTGGGGCCTTGCTGAGGACTCAGGAGGAGGAGGCCCAGGCAGCCCCACAGCCCATCGCCACATCTGAGGAGGGGGAAATTATAATAATAAAAGCAATTCTTGAGCACGTGGAGGAGCAGGGGGTGATGACTGTCACAATGGGGTCACCTTCCCCAACGGGGACACAATCGCGGCAAACGGCCCCTGGGGCTGAGCGCTGCAGGTGTGGGGGGGTCATGGCCAGCGCAGGGGGAGCATCCAGCCGGGGATCCCCCCCCGCCCACGGTGGGGC
>NW_010428902.1:0-507 GCF_000710305.1 Buceros rhinoceros silvestris | reverse complement strand
GCCCACCTGGCCGGGAAAACGGGAGCCGGGAGCCGGGAAGGAGGAGGAGGAGGAGGAGGAGGAAGAGGAAGGGCTTCTGGAATCAGGGACCCACGCAGCTGGCACACCCCCAGCAGCTGGGACTAAACCCACGGGGAGACCTGCAACCCACAGGCAGACCCTGCCCAGAGATGTGGGGTGGGCACCTTCTGCTCCCCACTCCAGCAGCTCCCAGGACCCACTGCCACAACACCACCTGCAGCAGGATCGGGCCCCCGGGGCAGGAGACCCTTTGCCTGGGGGTAAAGCGCCATTTCCTCGGCACTGGGGACAAAAGCAACCAAGAAACATGCACCCCTCCGCCTGCCTGCCAAAGCCCCTGTCCACCACCCCCAGTGGCGACCAAAGGTTCCCCTAAAAGCTGCCCAAATTCTGGCTCCAAAAGCCCCTGCCTCTCCCCGCAGGCGTTGTCAGGATGAGTCGCTGGGGCAGGGGGAGGTGGGGGGATGCAGGGGATGGCTTCAAGCG
>NW_010428901.1:7725-7954 GCF_000710305.1 Buceros rhinoceros silvestris | reverse complement strand
CCTGGGCTGGCGCGGGGCTGGGCAGGAGGAGACGGAGATGCCACAGTCCACCAGAAGGTTGTGATGGGGATCTGGGGCCGGGGCCACATCCTGCCCCTCCAGCCCCAGCACCGAGCAGACAAGCTCAGCGAAGGTGCCCGTTTGAGGGGCTTGTTCCTCCTGTGCCCTCTCAGCTCCCAGATGCTGGGCCACCAGGTCCCACAGCACCCAGACCGAGGGAGGTGCTATC
>NW_010428901.1:7170-7428 GCF_000710305.1 Buceros rhinoceros silvestris | reverse complement strand
CTCTGCCTCTGTCCCTTGCCCTGGCTGCCTCCTTGTCCCAGTCCCACCCTGGGGAGAGCCCACGGTGCCGGTGCATGGGGGACCCCAATGACCCCCATTCCCAGCAAAGCCTTACTTCTCCTCCAGCAGCTGCCGCTGGTACTCCTCAAACTCCTCGTGGGCCATGCCGTTGGGCGGCGTGGCCGCCTTGCCATTCTTGGGGGAGCCCTTGGGTGGCTCCTTCTCACCCCCTTGAAAGCTCTTCAGGGCAGCCATGAA
>NW_010428901.1:6571-6957 GCF_000710305.1 Buceros rhinoceros silvestris | reverse complement strand
GGGGCCAGCGCCTGCAAGGTCAGCGGGAGCAGCCGCCCCAGGGGCGCTGCGGATCAGGGGCGGATTAAGGCATTAGGAGGGGAAGCCACAGCCACTGGGGTGGAAAGACCTTCTCATGGCGCTTGCTGCACCCAAGGGTGCTTGGGGGCACAGCAGTGTGGTGGGATGGTGGGTGCTGCCCCCCTGGGTGATGGGGAGATGGAAGGAGCCACCAAGACCCAGCGCACCCCGAATCGGGCTGAAACCCTCACCATGGGTGTCGATGGAGGGCAGCACCCACAGGGCCTCGTCCTGCTGGGGGGAGCCCTGCGCCGTGGGCACTCAGAGCCACCCACACCAGCACAGAGGGCTTGGCAAGAAGTCGGCGCAGAGGAGACACAAGAGGA
>NW_010428901.1:5891-6111 GCF_000710305.1 Buceros rhinoceros silvestris | reverse complement strand
CCAATGGGGGTGGCTCGGTGGGCCCCCCCCCCCCGCCTTTCACTGTGCTTTGCCAGACCCCAGGCGAGGGATAGGCCTAATTTGAGCCCAGAGGCTTAAAGATGCTGTTGAACTAATTTCTTTGGTTTAATCAAAAAAGCCCAAATCTGTGTGGTTCAGCTGTCCATGCCCGGCATCCCCACGCGGGGCCATGGGGCTGGAGCCGGGCTGCGTTGGCGGG
>NW_010428901.1:5042-5805 GCF_000710305.1 Buceros rhinoceros silvestris | reverse complement strand
TGCCCCTCAGGGTCTGCTCTCTCCGCCCCCGGTGGATCAGGGGAGATCCACCAGTCTGGGCTGCATGGTGGGAAGAAGGACCAGCGCCAAGAGGGAGGGAAGCTGTGGAAGCTGGAGGTTCCTCAGCTGCTGCCCCATCTCCACCAGGAGACAGCGGTGCCCCAGGCCACCCCGCGGCCCGGCCACCAATGCTGTGCTGCTCCCAGCCCCAGCAGGTCCGGGTGGCTTCTGGCCATGGGTCTCAGGAGCAGGAAGGAGATTAAACATCCCTCAGGTGCTTCAGCTCCTTCTGCAGCTTCTCCGTGAGTTTCTTGAAGGACGGCCGCTTGCTCGGCTCCAGCTCCCAGCAGCTCTTCATCAGGGTGTAGACGGCAGGCGGGCAGCCCTCAGGGGCCTCCATGCGGTACCCCTGCTCCAGCAGCTCCGTCACCTCCTTCAGGCTCTGGCAGGATGGAGAAGCCAACTGGGAACCCGACATGGCTCACCCTGGCCAGGGTTCACGGGGACGTCCTGTCCTATCAGTGCGAGCAGGGTGAGACCCGCAGCATCTCCCGGCACCTCACTCACCAGCTTGGGGTAGGGCGCTCGTCCGAAGGAGAAGGTTTCCCACAGGAGGATCCCGTAGCTCCACACGTCCGACTTGGAGGAGAATTTCTGCAGAGGCAGAGAGGAGGGGAGGCTGAAGCCAGGTGGCTTCTCCATCTCTCCTTGAGCACAGGAGACAGCATCTACCCCCCTCTAACCCCAGCGTCCTGGGGGGGGA
>NW_010428901.1:2719-4924 GCF_000710305.1 Buceros rhinoceros silvestris | reverse complement strand
CTTTGAACGCTCTGCCCTGCATGACCCTGTGCCCATCCCCCCGGGGCTGCCCCAATTCCTGCTACACGCCAGGGCAAAGGCTGGGCAGGACAAAGGCTGGGCAGGGCAGAGCCTGAATTTCGGCGCATGCAGGGGCGGAATGTGCCAGAAGGCACCACAGGGGCAGGGAGGGGTGGGCAGGAGGGGGGAAAAGCAGGGGGGACCCAAGGGGATGAGCTGCTTCAGGAGGACCCCCCAGTCCCAGCTCCCTTCCCACCATTGCTCACGTTGTGTTTCAGGGCCTCTGGGGCTGTCCACTTCACGGGCAGCAAAGTGGCATCCGCGCCCTTGGGGTTGACCCGGGCCAAGCCGAAGTCGCTCACTTTGGCCACGTTCTCCTCAGAGATGAGGATGTTGCGGGCAGCCAGGTCCCTGTGCACCAGCTTCTTGGACTCCAGGTAGTCCATACCCTGAGCCACATCCCTGCCATAGCCGAGCGAAGCAGAGCACAGTGTCACCATGTGTCTCCTGGGGTAGCTTGTGGGGATGCAGAGCACCGGTCCACAGCCCAGGAGGAGGGTGATGGACTTACAGAGAGAACAGGAGGAGCTGCTGGGTCGGGACATGCGCCCGGCCCCGCGTGCGCAAGAAGTTCACCAGGTTGCCCTGACAGAGGAGGAGAAACACGTAAGGACCAATGGGAGGGGGCTGCCGGGAGATTTTGCCTCCTGCAGGGGCTGCAGTGCCTGGCTTCCATCCAACCCTGACCCTGAATGGGGCTTTTGTCCCCCAGTCTGAGCGGCCACAGGTCCTGTTGGCCAAGGACTGGCTGGGTGCTCTCACCTTGCTCATGAACTCCATGACGATGTAGAGGCCATTGTGCAGGATCACGCCCAGCAAACACACCAGGTTTTTGTGACGGACCTTCCTGAAACAGAGGGGACCCAGGTCAAGGGGGTGCCTGCTTGACCCCAGGTCATGGGGCAGGGTTGGGCCATATCCCCACCCAGGGCACTCACGTCATGGCAGCCGTTTCGGTGAGGAAGGCCTGAGCGGTCACGTCACACTTGATGTTCTTCACAGCCACCTTCTGCCCCATGTACTCGCCCTGCAGGACATCTGAGAGGGGACACAGGGTGTCAGGCTCAGCCCCACACCCCATCCCACATCCCAGGCTGAGCACCCCATGCCATGGGATGGGGAGGGGTGTCAAGGGGTGCCATTTTGGGGAGGCCATGGCCAGGGAACCTCCAACCTCATCTTCTCACCTACCTCCGAACTCCCCTTGCCCGATGCGGTCTCCAAGCGTGAGGTGTTGCAGATTCAGCAACCAGCCAGCTGGACACGAGCACAAGGACAGGTTAGCAGGGACCACCACACTGCCTTGTCCCCCAAACCCAGAACACGACCTTCTCCTGTCATCCTCTACCTTTGGCCAGCTCCTCCTCAGCTGACTTCATCCCGGTTTTCGGTTTGGGCTTCACCAGCTTGGTGCAGATGGCTCCCTGTTCCTTCATGTAGTGCTGCCGAGGGGCGAACAGAGGGAGGCGATGCCACCTCTTACCCCCAAGCTCAGGGTGTGGAACCAGAAAAACATCCAGCCCCACCCCACCCCCCATCGCCACATGTCCCATAGTGCTGTGATTCACAGCCCGTGTCTCAGCTCTTCTGCCCTCTGGGCACAGCCAGGGAAACACCGTGATGGACCACGGGTGACAGGGGATGCTACACCAGTGAGCCTGGCGGCAGCTGGTGCTGCAGCAGCGGAGGGCGATTTGCAGAGGCAGCAAGGAGCGGAAGCAGTGGGACAGCCATCGCAGTCACTGAGCGGGGCCAGGGCAGCGGAAAGGGGAAAGGAGCCACCCAAAAGCAGAAGTTGTGTCTAAATGAGGAAAAAATAACAGAGTGCAACCCCCGGAGAGGAACGGGCAGCAGCTACAAGACAGGGTGAAGATGGACCTTGAGGAAGAGCTCGCTAGAAGGGCATGATCTAACTCCAAGGGGTCATCAGGCAAGAGGGGGGCTCAGAGGGGAGGGAAACATGGCAAAACGCCTCAAAACCTCGGTGAGGTTCAGACCTCATCGGGGTCCAGGGGTGGCAGAGGCTGCTGGGATCTTCATTTTCCAAAATGCCCAAATGGGCAGGGGTGGGGGAAAACACGGCCCTGGGCAGGGAGGGGACTGGGACAGCTGCCAGCACGGCTGGTTCGCAGCAAGGGACATCCC
>NW_010428901.1:1038-2657 GCF_000710305.1 Buceros rhinoceros silvestris | reverse complement strand
TCCAAAATGCCCAAATGGGCAGGGGGGGGGGAAAACACGGCCCTGGGCAGGGAGGGGACTGGGACAGCTGCCAGCACGGCTGGTTCGCAGCAAGGGACATCCCTGGGGCATCCCAGATCTGCCCATTGCACCCCAAACTGAGTGTGAACCACGAGCCTTTGGCAGGGATGGAGAACTACACCAGGAAAGAACAAAACCCAGTGAAAACCACAGGAGGAAGGGACAGGGACCTGCCACCGCCCCATGTGACCCCATGAGGTTCCTGCCCTTGGCCCAGAGCTGGGGGAGCATGCTGCCAGGGAAGGGGGGCTGTCTCACCTCGATCATGTCAATGAGGTTGGAGAAGTGCTGCTGGCTGTCAATGCTGAGCGTGTTCTCCTCGTGCACCACGCGGTAGTGCATCACCTCCCTGCCGAAGCTCACGCACAGCACGTAGTCGCCGGGGTGCCGGACAGACTCGCGCACCAGGAACAGCCCATCCTCGGGGGGCTGCAGCTCCTGCACCGCCTCCACCCCTGAGATCTTCCCGTGGAACCAGCTGGGGACAGGGGCATTAAGACGAGGGGCCATGCCAGCAGGCTTCCCCTGGGCCACCAGCGGGATGGTGAGAGCAGAGACCCCACCAAAGCTACGGAGAGCCCACTGCATAAACACCCACCCCGTGAGGTCTATCCGAGCCGGGTGGGCACAACTCGGGGTCTTTAAAGCCAGGCACTGGCCCCAGCAAATCCCTCCACCACCAGAACATGGCTCTGGGCTGCTCTGCCCCCAGCTGCCCACCCAAAATCTGGCTGTGGGGGGAAACATGCTGGACCCATCTGCTGCCGCAGCTCCCGGGCCCTCAGCTGGGCTGCTGGTGCCCCCGGGACCCCCCAGCTGTACTCACGGCATGAGGCTGAGCTTGGGGTCGACACGGATGGCTCCGCGCTCCCGCAGCGCGCTGGCCGCCAGCAGCCCCTCCTGCCCCGTCTCGTTGTGTCTGGCACGGTACCAGCCCTTGCCCTGGGGGCGAGAGAGTCTCAGAGCAAGGGAAGGAAGGGGGGATCCTGCTGGGAAGAGGGGCTGGCACTGGCAGCTCAGCGGGTGGCACAAGGGTCCCATCCCCTTCATGCCCTCCCAAGGGCAGCACGAGCCCCCAGCACCCGCTGGGCTCACCTCCACAGCCTTGATGATGGTGACCATGTCGCCCTTGTGGAAGGCCAGCTCCTGGGCCTTGGGCTTGGTGTGGTCATGCTTGGTGACACACTGGGTCCCGGGGGGCCAGTGTTTCTGCAAGGGACAAGGCAGCGTCAGCAGGGACAAGCCCCTTTGCCTCCCACAGCCATGAGGGCGAGCCCCAAGGACCATCTGAAGCCCTGTCTGGGGACAAGGGGCACTGGGCATGAGCCCTCCTCCACCCCACTGTGGTCCTGGGGGCACATGTCACCCCAGTGCTGGCAGGGGAAGTGCTGGCATCCCCATGGCCACATGCTCACCCCAGGCATGGTTGGCTGTCAGCGCATCAGGGACTCCCTGTCCTGTCCTGCTGCCACCTGTAGAGAAGAAACCAAAAGGGGCTGTGGAGGGATGGGGCTGAGCTGGCCTGTCCCAGGCCACTGCTGCTGTCCCCACAGGCTCCT
>NW_010428901.1:0-903 GCF_000710305.1 Buceros rhinoceros silvestris | reverse complement strand
CCCGGCAGGGCTGTCCGTCACGCAGGGCAGCCCCACACTGCAGGAAAGGCTTACGCTGCCCACATGTACCCTGGGAACACTCCCAGGGTCTGGACTCTGTCCCAAACCCAGGAGGGAGCAGGACCCAGCTGCCCTGACCCCTGCCCTCCTCCCTGCCTTGGAGCCCAGGGATGTGCTCCACTGCCCACAGGCACCGCTGGCACAGCAGGAGCACATTGTCAGGGCTGCGGGGGAAATGTGGTTTTACCAGGAACTTGTTTTTTCACCTCCTGTTTTGGCAGCTCCAAGTCATCAGGGCCTCAAGAGGCACCAGCCACAGGGTCCTGCTGACGTGGGATGCAGCAGGGCTGATGCAGGGGGACACTGACGTGCAAAGCAGGGCAAAGGCAGGATTGTCACATCCACAAGCTGTGGGATGATTGTGCAAGGTCCCCATGCTCCCCCTGCCCCCAACCTGTCATGCTAGGATGCACATGACCACTTCCCAATTCAAAATTGTGGGTCTTCTCTCCCCAGAGCCCTTTGTCCCCAGTGTCACCTCCATGGAGGATCACAGACTCACAGGATGGTTTGGGTAGGAAGGGACCTTAAAGATCATCTGGTTTCAACACCCCTGGCCATGGGCAGGGACACCTTCCACTAGACCAGGGTGCTCAAAGCCCCGTCCAACCTGGCTGTGGACACTTTCAGGGATGGGGCATCTGCCACCTCTTGGGGCAAACTGGGCCAGTGTCTCACCACCCTCAGTGTAAAATATTTCTTCCTCATGTCCAAGCTGAATCCACTTTCTTCCAGTTTAAAATAATCGCCCTTTGTCCAGTCGCTGTAACCCCTGGCAAAAAGTCCTTCTCTGTATGTCCTGTTGGCTCCTTTCACATATCAAAAGGCTGCACTCAGGTCTCC
>NW_010428900.1:973-3983 GCF_000710305.1 Buceros rhinoceros silvestris | reverse complement strand
TTAATATCTTCATCAATGACATAGAGAGTGGAATCAAGTGCATGCTCATCAAGTCTGCAGATGACACCAAGCTGAGTGCTGCAGTTGACACAGCAGAGGGAGGGGGTTCCATCCAGATGGACCTTGACAAGATGGAGATGTGTGAACCTCATGAGGTTCAACAAGACCAAGTGTAAGGTCCTGCAGCTGGGTCAGGGCAAATCTTGATATCAACACGGCTTGGGGGATTATGGGATTGAGAGCAGTCCAGCAGAGAAGGACTTGGGGATGAAAGGATGGACATGAGCTGACAAGGTGTGCTCACAGACCAGAAGGCCAAACATATCATGGAATGCACCAAAAGACGTGAGGCCAGCAGGTTGAAGGAGGTGATCCTGCCACTCTATTCCACTCTGGTGAGACCCCGCCCTGGATTACGGTGTCCTACTCTGGAGTCCTCAGCACAAGAAAGACATGGACCTCCAGAGGAGGCCATAAAAATGATCAGAGGGCTGGAGCACCTCTCCTATAAGGACAAGCTGAGAGTTGGAGTTGTTCAGCCTGGTGAAGAGAAGGCTCTGGGGGGACTTTTTTGTGGCCTTTCAGTACGTGAAGTTTGCTTATAAGAAAGATGGGGACATGGCAGAGAAGAGCAGTCTGTTGCAATAGGACAAGGGGTGATGGTTTTAAACAAAAAGAGATTTAGTCTAGATATAAGGAAGAAATATTTTACAATGAGGTGGGTGCAACACTGGCACAGGTTGCCCAGAAAGGTGGTGGAAACCCCATCCATGGAAACATTCAGGATCAGATTGGATGGAGCACTGGATGACTTGATCTAGTTGAAGATGTCAGAGGGGGTGGTTGGACTAGATGACCTTTGAATGTCCCTTTCAGCTTAAACCATTCTATGACTCTATGATAATTCCAGTCATTGTTCTGTCACCCTTTCCCCTAGTAAACATAAATATGATCTCTGGATATCCTAAAGATTCAAAGGAAAGTTGTGAAGGTTGAATGTAAAATTTCACAGGTGAATTTTAATGGTTGGTATTCTCACACACTTTATGAAGTCGTGATTCCCTATAACCACTGCTCTACAAAAAGATGTCAGCAAATTATTGTAAAAGTAATGCAAATACAGAATTTACTTACTTTTTGCATTTTATAATATAAGAAGAGAAAGCAAGCAGATCTGCAATATTACTAACACCACCCCCCCCTGGATTTTTCTTACAGAAAATGTAATGTGGCAGTGAATAGAAGGTATTTGTAGAAAAAATTAAACTTGAATTAGATAAGATCTGCTTTTAGAAGCTCTTGCGTATGAATAGATCGGGTGATATTCTGTTTTGTGTTTTAGTGAACAGTGAGACATTTCAATACTAAACAAAATAGTAAAACAAGAACAAGTTCTCAGTGAGGCCCTGAGTTAAAAAAGTATTTTCATGCTTGAACACCCCATGCCGTGGGACCAAGATGTCCTCAACCAAAGTTCCTAACAAGACAATTACATATATATTCTCACGATGTTTTCCCGATGCTAAGTATCCTCCGCTCCCTGGCCAAAAGGCTTTTAATCTGCTGTCCAGTTTTCAGTCAGACTTGATGAGTGTAGAGAATAGAACAATTTCAGGTAACACGACAAGAATTACACTGACTTGTGAATTGCTGACAAGAAAATTAGAACTCTTGCTTTTCACTCCAGTCGAGCTGGCCAGCAACTTCTGTCACTCAATTTATCTTGTAAGAGCTTTTGTTATTAATGCAACATAGTAAGTCCCATTTTTGCTGAGTTTAGCATCTTAGGCAGCCACTTAACCCATCTGAAATACATTATCAGTTGGTTTATTCTACAGCTTTGTTACACAGGTGTAAATGACTATCCAGAACGCACAGGAGCACCAGGCAAAATGAATGTATATCAAAGACACACAGCACCTTAGTGTAAAGAACATCACTCATGCAACATGCATTCATTTAAATCAATAATGTGCAAATGTATGCAAGACACTTCCATTTCAGTGAAGTTGTGCAAAAATTCTGGCTTTGAAGAATTAAGAGGCTGTTTTAAAATATTCTCTGCATCATTTTAGTCCTGGTCCTCTGAAACAGTTGTTAAGATTTCTATCAAGTTCAGAGATGTAAGCAGGGGATATTAAAATGGTGAAAACTCAACCTAAAAAACTACTGTCAGCATAGGAAGGACTGCTGAGATGACTACAAAAGAGGCCTGGTTCTGTATAATCCAAGAGGCTTCAGTGAACGACGAATGACGTCCCATCAGTTCCCTGGAGCAGAGCTGAATTTCATGGCCTTCCAACACTGCACTGACACTTTCTGGATTGAAGTTTAGCAATGAATTATATAAAAATAATGCTATTTAACTTACTGTTTGAAATGGTTAGGTAAGTTGGATTTTAGGAAGAATTTCTTTACAGAGAGGGTTGTGAAGCATTGGAACAGGCTGTTCAGGGAAGGGGTGGAGTCCCAATCCTTGGAGGTGTTTAAAAGACGTGTAGATGTGTCACTGAGGGACATGGTTTAGGGACCCTGGCAGTGCAGGGTGAATGGCTGGACTCAATGATCTTGAAGTTCTTTTCCAACCAGATGATTCTGTGATTCTGTGATATGTGTAAAAATAGAAGTTGAAGCAAGAATCAAGATGTAAGTTTTTGCAAGATGGATCTCAAATTCCCTGAAACTCCATCTGGGACTCCTTGCCTTTGACTTGAGAGAGTTTTGAGTCTGCTCTCTGCATTTTTTTCAGATTTTACTTCTGAGCCAGGACAACTGAAAAACTTGAAAATCATAAAAGCAGAACTTCTCCTGCAATGCTGAGTCCAGCAAAGATTCAGCAGTAGTTGACTTCAAAAATAAGCAAGTAAAAGGAATTGTTAAAGTCTGAACATCTTTATTCCCGCAGAAATAATTTTAATTGACCGTACTGAAGAAGTCATTTTGTGACATTGCCAAGGCCTTCAAAATAAGTGGGGTTTTCTTTCTTTCTTTCTTTTTTTTTTTTTTTTTT
>NW_010428900.1:0-934 GCF_000710305.1 Buceros rhinoceros silvestris | reverse complement strand
AATTATTTTTTGAATTTCCCAAGGCCTTCAAAAAAAAGGGGGTTTTTTTTTTTTTTTTTTTTTTTTTTTTTTTTTTTTGAACATGAATTGTGCATCTGCAGCAAGACTATGAGCCCAGCATCAAAGAGCATTAAGCTTCTTGTCTGTAATGGAGGGCTGGTCATGACAGACAATCTCTGAGCCTTGGCAAGTTTAGTGAATGCAGTAATAGAAGTTTTGTTGAACCATTTGGAACTTGATTGGCCCTCTTCTTTTTCCTCCTAAAGCTTACCTAAATATAATACTGAGGAATTTAGAAACTCCACAGGCAGCTCTCTGCCAAAGGCAAGAAAGTCAGATTTTGTCCAAATGCCAGGGCTTGGGGTTAGTATGTTGACTTCTATGAAACTGAACCAAACTGTGGGGGTGAGAGTCTTTCCCCATCTGAGGGAGATTGACCCTGCCTAAATCTTGTTCAGAGTAGGCTTCTCCTACTTCCTGGTGCTTGAGGGGAGAGAAGGGGAAGAAGAGGGAAATATGGAGGACAGTTAAATATAAAGAAGATCGAAGTACTGCCGTCTTGCCTGGATGATTAAACCTAAAATATGGACAGAGGCCATCACCTCTTGTTACTTCTAGCCTCAGGATCAACCTTTGGTGGCTAAACCATGTCAAACCATTTCTAGCTACAACAAACACAGCTGTGCAAGCCTAAGGATGTTGCTGTGAACACCTTTCATTTCTCAACTCCTGATATCTGGTATATACTTGTGTGCTCAAAGGACCTGTGATGTTATAGAGATTTTGACTTTAGAAAGGATATCAAATGCCAGGAGCAGATGAATTTCTGGGACAAAAATGAAATTGTGTTCATGGAAATGTATTCAGGAAGAAGGCAATAGCGCTGACACTGTATCTTACTGTCCTGTTAAGGGTCGAGGGACCGAGGTAAAAA
>NW_010428899.1:8909-9929 GCF_000710305.1 Buceros rhinoceros silvestris | reverse complement strand
CCCCATCCTCTGAGGCTCCTGCTGCCACCACTGAAGCCTCAGCGTCGGCGCGCGGATGCTCATCCTCCCAAAGCGCAGCATGTGCCGCATCCCACCTGATGTCCCCCCTGGAGGAAGCAGCCTCTGCGTCACCCTGCTCCATCTGACCCCCCTCTGACTCGCCCATGAGGTCCTGGTGGAGCCCGACACGTCCCCACTGCCTGACCGCAGAGACACGCAGAGGAAGACCTCAACCGCACCGGCACCGGAATGAACTTCCCCTGCGGTCGGGGTAGGAGGTGACGGCTTCAGGCACCTCTCACCGCCCTGAAACCAGCTGTGCCTTAGCAGGAGGACACGGCAGACATCTTCAGAGCTGAGCTCCCTGAGCTGCCAGGGGGAGCAGCAGGGTAACCAGCTGAACCGAACCATAGTTGGGCCAGCAAGACCTTTGTAGGAACACAAGAGGTAACAGTTTTGAACTGCAAGAAGGGAGATTTAGATCAGATGTAAGGAAGTTCTTCACTGTGAGGGTGGTGAGACACTGGCCCAGGTTGTCTAGAGATGGATGCCCCAGCCCTGGAAGAGTTCAAGGCCAGGCTGGACAGGGCTCTGAGCAGCCTGCTCTAGTGGAAGGTGTCCCTGTCCATGGCAGCAGGGTTAGACTGGTCCCTTGCAGCCCAAACCATCCAGTGATTCTGTGATTCATCCTAAGAGCTGTCACCAGACTGTCCCCAGCATGCAGA
Source organism: Buceros rhinoceros silvestris (assembly GCF_000710305.1). Classification (NCBI taxonomy): domain Eukaryota; kingdom Metazoa; phylum Chordata; class Aves; order Bucerotiformes; family Bucerotidae; genus Buceros; species Buceros rhinoceros. The sequence continues at coordinate 9,204 of NW_010428899.1, read as the reverse complement.
CACATGTGAGGTTTCTCCTGTGTGCTGCAGAGTGGCTGGTGACCGTGCTGGGTGTCTGTCCCTCCGTTGTCCTGCACACCAAAGTTCAACAGTTGCTTCTCCTTGGCCCAGAACCATGGTGCTCCACCAGCACGGGCATTCAGAGAGGACACCCACCTGCACGGGAGGAGAACATCTCCTTCTTCCCTGCCCAGCAGTGCAGCCTGCACAAACCCGTTACTGTCACGGCCATATCATCGCTGCCCAGGCATGGTGAAGACCCTGCCTGCAGCCCAGCCGAGGGGTAGCGGCAAAG
>NW_010428899.1:8545-8791 GCF_000710305.1 Buceros rhinoceros silvestris | reverse complement strand
GCCTGCAGCCCAGCCGAGGGGCAGAGGCAAAGAGAGATCAGTTTTGCCTCCTTCCAAGCACCCTGGAGCTGGGGCAGGCAGCAGACAGCGCTGGTACAAGGCTGTTCAGGAAGACTGAACCCCTGTGAGCACCTGCCCCAGCCACGAACACACATGGCTTCTGAGAGACCCCTGCACCCGAATCCCCTTCTCCAGACCGATGTCTGCCGAGGCCACAGGGCCTCCCAGCCGACCCTGCCAAATCGC
>NW_010428899.1:4184-8516 GCF_000710305.1 Buceros rhinoceros silvestris | reverse complement strand
GCACCACCTCATTTAGAAAATCCCATTTGAGACCCTCTTTGTCCACGCAGCCCATGCTGCAGGTGCCTGGTCAGTCCCACGCTGGCCACCCAAAACGCCCCTGGCACCTGTGCCAAGAGTGGGACCTCCTCTGCCACTCACCTCCCACCACCCCGCTCCAGGGCCTGGAGAGGAGGCGTGACCTTCACACATGCCCTCACCCCTGAGCTACTGCCCTCACTCCTCAGAACACACCCCTTATTTACAGAGGGTGTCTTTCACCTTCAGCCTCCATCACCCTTTGTCCGGACTGCTATCAGCCCCCTGCTCCCTCAGAGACATCCGTGAGCCTGACCTAAAACCTCCCAACGGTCTCCACGACACAGCAGGGCTACGCTGACCCCCTTCCATGGGTGCATCCCGCAGCCCAGCCGTTAGTTCTCCAGTCTTCCTGAACGCTCCCAAATTTCCCAGTGCTTTTCTTCTGGTACAGACACAGCAGAATGAGGAACCGTCCCAGCAGGAGCCATCCCGGTGCTGAATTTCCTCCTCTCCCACCACATGCCCTTGTAGATGACCCCACACACCGAGCCCATGCTGCCCCTCTGTCCTCAGCGCTGCACTGAAGCTCATTTTCCACGGAGGGGAGAGCAGAGTTCCTCGAGTCTCATCGCTGGCTCTCCAGCCACCGCTCCTCGCCCACTGCACCGCTCAGATCCCTCCTGGTTTTCTCACTTTACATCATCTTTATTAACTCAATCGCTATGTTTGATTATTTTTATTTCCAGCAATCGACACAAATACTAAAAATGCTACAAGGTGAAAAACGGATCCCGTAAACCACCGCAAACCCACCTGCTCAAACAAAACTCTTATTTACAGGTACGCAGCAAGGCACAATTCTTCCTCCAACTGCCCTGTTTCACATTGCCCATCAACTCTTCTAGTCCCTTCACCAGAGCGTCACTCTGTCCTAAACCAAATATCGTCCTCTGCTCCGTGTTATGGACAGCAGATCCCACCAAACTGCGGCACTTGCCACGCATCTCCCCTCTATTAGTTCAGATCACACCAGCCACGCCACCGCTTTCCCAGGGCCAGTGCCAGGCGTTAGAGCTGCACCAGGGACACCTCAGTCATCCCCTTTGCCCAGTGAGAGGCTGGAGCAGGTCATGCTCCAGTCATCCTCTCCTTCTGGAGCCCCAAAGGGGCAGTGACCAGAGACCCCCGCAGCCAGTGGGGTCCCCCAGTGCTCCGGCTGTGAGGTACCCACACTGGGAGCCTTAAAACTCCCGGTTTTCATCGCTGCTGGTCCTTCCAGGCAAGGTATTTCATCTCCCCAGGCACGCAACGGAAAGGCTTATACCACACAGCTACTGACAACCCGGGTGTTGCAGCCAGCGGCAGACCAACACCGCAGTTAAAACCGTCCCTGTTCCCAGTAAACCTCCTCATTCCCAACTGCCGCTAACCAGTCTGGATGCGGTCTGCTACTGGTGCCGCAGTCCTGCAGTCTGCTCACTTGCAGCCGTGGTTTCTGTTCCCTAACACCAACTTCTTCCCTGTTAGGGGACTCCTGGTAGGACAGTCTCACCACTCGGATATGCCACCACGTCCGTGTGCCAGGCTGCAGCCCGGAACGGTGCAGCCTCCTCATTACTGGGGCGTTTGGGCACAAACAAGACGTTCCTCAGCAACGTGTAATTACTGCATTTTCTATCTGTGTTCTTTCTCCTAAGTTATTCAGCTCAAAGGTTTGGGGGTTTTTTTTCATCTTTGTGACATCAACCCTTAAAACCAACAGTCACGGGTGGGTGTCACACCAACGCCATCGCATCGCCACTCGACCTTCCTGGGAGAAAGAGCTGGGCAGTCACAGAGGGCTGCATGGGGAAGGGGAACATGCTGCCCTGCTCTCCCCATCCACAGACAATCCGGTACCGAGGAAGGGGCTGGGAGGGTTCCCCAGAGATCGCTTTGGGGGGTGTGTAGGAGGAAATAGTGCTGGGAACCTCCCCCAGGGATGCTCAAGGCTGGCACTAAACTGGTAGCACTGGTAACACCATGACACCAGATCCAAGAACTTCGGCAGTCGCTGCGTTCCCTGAGCTGGTGAGCTGCACTGCAGGCTTTGGAGTCCTGAAAGCAGGAGACATGTTCTGCAGGGAGCTGGCTCTGCTCAGCTCTGCCTGTGCCACTGCCACTGAAAACTCGCTGTGCCACCTGCATCAGCGATCAATGGCACTGGACACCATGGTGCTCTCCCTGGACCACAGCACGCTCCCAGGACCACGGCACGTCCCTGGGGACCATGGCATGCTCCCGGGACCATGGCACGCTCCCAGGGACCACGGCACACTCGCAGGGACCACTGCATGACACAGCACGTGGCACCACACAGCTGGAAGGGCAGCACAGGAACCCTGCCCGCGCCTAGGACGTACAGAGGAACAGCCCCTGCTTCAAAGGAACTTTGGAGAAAGAATTAACTCAATCAGGCTCAGACCAAAGGTCCTCTGGTTGAGAGACAGCTCGGCTCTGCTGGATGGACAGAGCAAGCCTCTCAGCAGGCAGCACATCCTCATTGTGCTGCAGCTCAGGCTGAGCAGCCCCAGAGCTTCAGGAGGAGGAAGGGGCCAGAACAGAATGTCTTTGCAGGCCGGCACGAAAAGAACAACAAAGTCAGATCAGCTCCACAGAATTAGTCAGGAGAGCAGAAACAAAGGGAAAGTGTTGTGAAAGGACCTTAAAACTCTGAGTAACTGGTGACAGAGCAGCAGGTGATCAGCGTACAGTGTCATGCTCAGAAAAGGAATAATTCTTATTTCACAGGTACATAATGAGCTCCAGCTCCTTGTTACCACTCACAGGAAATCTTGACGTTTTCCTAAACAACCCCATGAAAACATCCATGTGCTGCTCCGCAGCAGTAGAAGAGCAAACAGCACACGGGCATTACCGAGAAGAGGAGGAAGCACAACCCAGGGAACATCACAATCCTCGTGCCAACCCGCGGTTTGAGGGCTGAGCGCTGCTCAAGTGCCGCTCCTCACCCTCCTGGCGTTTCTGACCCAGATCTCAAAAACAGACAGAAGGGAACTAGACAAGGTACCGAGAGGGGCAGGAGATGATCAAAAGGACAGAACAGCTTCTCTTCCAGGAGCCTGCAGAGGAGGATGGCAGAGCGGGAATGAAGCCTTCTCTGTCAGGAGAAAGGGGAAGGCCAGCGGGGAACAATTTGTTCACTGTTTCTCCCAAAACACAAACCAAGGGACATCAAACCCAATTAATCAGGAGGCAGGTTCAAAGCAGAGAGAGATTTCCAACACAGGAGATGGCTGGGCTGGGCAAGGCTTCGGTGGGTGCCGAGCTAACACCACTCAGAAGGTGATCAGACAAATTCAAGGGCAAAGGCTCCACGCAGGGCTACAGAAACACTGAGATGCTGCTTTGGGCTCAGGAAATCCGTCACCACAAATGGCTCCAGACTGGGAGAAGGGTTGGCCAGCAGCCTGGCTTGCACCCCAGCCCCGGGGCAGAGGCCAGGGCGATGGGCTGAAGGCAGGGAGCTCCTCTCGTGATGGCAGGATGGGCTGACTCGCCTCCCCTCTCCCCCACGGGCCCCTGTGTGTGCAGGCAGAGCTGCTGGCAGCGCCCGTGGTTTGGGCTGTCCAACAGTCACCGCAGCCGCGGAGAAGTGGAGCCCTCCAATCTCGCCAAACGCACCGTTCCAGCTGAAATTTTCCATGCTCGCTCTCCGCATTACGCTGGTATTTTTAGAAGTTTCAGCAAAAGCAATTCAGACATTTGCAAAAATGAGGTTAAGGAAAAATCAGGCAGCTCTGCCAAAGCTGAACATTTTTCCAGCTTCGACAGAGTTATCTGAAGAGCGAATCGACCGCTGCAGCCCAGAGCTGGAAGCGCGTGGCTGGCTCGGGGTCACCACTCGCTTCTGTTCCTGTAAATGCACCTCCAAACTCGGGGGGACTCAGCCCCTCTGAGAGCCACCGTTACACTTCTCAGTTCACGCTGCTGGATGCCAGAGACCCCTCGCTCTCAACCTTCTGCAGCAGAGGCCAACGCACCAGGGAGGCCACTCGGCTTTTGGCTCCCGCACGGTGAAGATGTGCAACAGCCTGGACTTTTGGCTGGCCCACCCCAGGCACAGGCTGCGGCAGAACGGTCTCTGCCTTGAGCTGCTCAACGCTTCCTTGCTGACAGCCTAAGAGAAGAACTCAAACCCACACAGAAATACAAAGGCACTTTGGATTTTAGCTCTGCTCACTGTCTGAGTGCTTCATTTCTAATTTTGTGGCTGTTTTTCTAGTTTTTCGAATGGAATTGGGGGGATTT
>NW_010428899.1:3078-4125 GCF_000710305.1 Buceros rhinoceros silvestris | reverse complement strand
TGTGGCTGTTTCTCGAGTTTATCGAATGCAATTGGGCGTATCGCGTGCGCAGTCAAGTTTTCCAGCCGAGACCGAGGGCTCCTCCTGGTGAACCCTGGTACATTTTGGCACCAATCACAAAGGCAGCAGAGATCACCCCTGCGCTGTTCAGCTGCACAGCACATGTTAGAAAAACCCACCCAATTAATTCAGCATCAAAATTATCTCTGGACCTGAGCTTTTATCTGCAAAGAAACACTGGGCGTGGATCGGAGCCCTTGCCAGTATTTACCGCATCTCCAGCAACGTCACTCCAACAGTTAGGGACAACCTGACAAAACCGAGCACTTTAAAGCTGAACCTGGGGGGCTTTGGGCTCTGCTCTATGGGTCCTGTTGTGTCATCAGCTTCTAAATAGACCTGATGACCTTTAAGCCCCTTACTGTACCACCAGCCTTTTTCACCGGGCTCTGAATGATTTTATGGTTCTTTTTGTGACTCTTCACATTTTAAAAATAATAAAATTACAGACAGCAAAATCACATACAACACCTGGTGACGGTCTTGCCCAAGCCGTAAGCATGTCAGCCATCACTCCCACTCCTGAGGCAGGTTCCAGCCCCCACATAGCAGGTTCCTCCATCCCCAAACGAATGCAGCGATCAGGATGTTGCGTGATCTAAACACGGCCAAACTCAAACCCATCTACTGCAGCGCAGTGATCTATTGCCTCGTGTAATGCCTGGGGCAGCTGGAAGGTGGCAGGTATCTGTTAAAGAATTTTCTCACACTGTATGATGCACAGAATACTGTGCCAGCTTCAAAACCGCTGGGGCTGACAGGAAAGGCAGAAGCTCGAATTAAGGAATGGAGAATTTACTCAGGAGAGCTTACACCAAGGTTACGCTTCTTACACGTGTGTGGTGTCTCGGTGCCCAAAAGTCCCAGGAAGAAACGGACTTCTCTTCCCTTCTGACCTTCCACCATGCCATGGGCCTCCAAAGCCGGTGAGATGCTGTGCTTCCCCTGCCCAGCCCAGCAGGACAGAGCTCCCACGCAGCAAACAGA
>NW_010428899.1:2601-2845 GCF_000710305.1 Buceros rhinoceros silvestris | reverse complement strand
GAAGCACCCGCCTCCACTCACAGCAGACCACGGTGGCTGCGAGGTTTCACTCCCCGTCAGCCCAAAGCACTACCTTAGGCTCAGGCACAGAAGAAACACTGAGGCCAGGCCACTGGGCAAGGCTGGAGGAGCTGGGAGGAGTGGGCTGAAGGTACCAGTCCTCTAAGTGCCCTGGGGATGCGTCAGCTCTGGAGACACTGGTTGCCATGGGCCAGCTCCGCAGAGAGATGTTCTGCTGAAGCCA
>NW_010428899.1:2125-2458 GCF_000710305.1 Buceros rhinoceros silvestris | reverse complement strand
CTAAACCCACCAGCCCAAGTGTCCCTCCTGCACTAACACCCTGCTCGGGAGGCCATCACAATAAGTGGGTCCCATCACATCTCTTCCTCCTCTTCTTTTCAAGCCAAGCTCAAAGCCATCTGTGTTTCAGACACCTACATGCGATCCAGTCGCCCTCAGCTCTCCTACAGGCAGTGGAGAAAAACCAGCACTTTCAGTGCACGAGTCATCCAACCTACTCCACACTCCTCCAGCCTGAGACCGACCTTGGAGGAGCCTGGGGGAGCTGACACAGGGGTGTCCCCTCCACTAGAGCCACCTCTCGCTGAGCTCAACGACTCCCCCAGCTCTTAG
>NW_010428899.1:0-1875 GCF_000710305.1 Buceros rhinoceros silvestris | reverse complement strand
AGTGTTTCCCCTTTCCTGCTGAGGGGCAGGACCGGGTCCTGCCGGTTGTCCAGCAGACAGACATACCGCACCTCGGAGCACCCACCATGGGCCTGCGGCTCTGACAGACCAGAGTGCTCACCACCCAGCCTTATGTCTTCATCAGCAGATCGCTCCATTTCCATGGAAACCGCACAATTAGAGAGTTTAAAGACAATTACCCACACCAGGTATCTAAGCACTAAACCTGCCAGCTCCCCCGTCTCCACCGCCAGGAGAGGAAACCACGCTTCCCCACACCACCGAGCCACTACCCGGCCCCACCGCCACGTCCAGCCCCGCGCGGGCAGCCCCATCGAGGGCAGGACCATCCCGTGGGTATTCACTCTGTCTTCACTCCCCAGTCAATTCACCTCCCAGACAGCACCAGTGCTTCAGGAGATGGAAGTTCCTGACTGACGGGGTTGAACCAGGTGCTGGTGTGTGCATCAGCAGCTGATCTGGGCTGATGTCAGCATCCCGCTGACCAAGGCCTCCCCGACGCTTCAGCAGAAGGAAAAGCCTTTCTGTGCTCGCGAGTCATTTGGCCAGTTACTGGTTGGCTTTGAGCACTACTAGGAGAACCAGCCGGCACAAGAGGCCAGCACCGCCTCCTTGACCTGACACAGCCAAGCGCTGCCATTGCTATGGTCAGCCCGAAGGAGAGCGGCGAGGAGCCGAGGTGCTAATTACCATCGCTGCAGAGGGTGACCTGCCCAACCCTGCTGATGTCACTCCGCTTGCAGCCACAAGCCTTTCTGGAGAACGAAGCCGAGAAGGACTCAGGCAGCACCACAAGCCTTCTGAAACCAGTGTCTGGCTCTGCAAGACCCAGCTGTGTGAACTCTGATGCTGGTGGCATCATCAAGCTGTGGAGCCAGTCCAGGGCAGCTACCTGTGCCCGGGGTAACACAGAGACATCTCCCACGAGAGAGGAGAAGGGCTTCCCCTCAGTCTCCTGTCCAGCCAGGGGTCCACTTCAAAGGGTCACTGCCCCCAAATTGCCCCTCTGGGTGCTCTGATGCCTTGGCATCACTGTGGTCAGCACGACCGCTGGCTAATGGGTGCAGGGAGCCTTCCCCACAGGCGTCTCTCCTTCTGGCCATTACGTTCGAGTCCAAGGACCAAAGTTGCTCGGTCCAGCCCTGATCATGTGCTGCCACACAGACGAACAGGCAGGCAGTGGGCTACAGATGCTGATGGAACGTCATTTTCCACAGCACATGCCATCTGCTGTCTGGCCAGTGCCTGGAAGGCACTGGAAACATGGCCACGAGCCCAGCGCCTGCCATGCTTGTAACCACGCTCCTTAGGTCCTTCCTGCCCGAGCAGCTTCTCACCCACAGAGATCCTAACAGAGATCCTGCTCCAGGACAAAGAGCTCGGAACTGCAGGAGATGGAGGGCAGTGACCTTCTACGGCAGGCTCTGCGGGACACGGCAAGCCAGCCTGGCTCCAGCGACAGCTCAGGCGGAGCCATCACCACCCTCCTGATGGCAAAGCTCCACACTGAGACACACAAGCATGGCTGAAAACTACATCTACAGCTGATCTGCCTGTGAAGGCTGGGTGTGCTTTAGGCCAGACCCTCCTTCAGCTTCTGGAGAGGACTCCCCAGGGTACCAGCCAGCCCAAGGCCACCCACGAGGACAAGTGCAGGCAGGGAAGAGCCTCTCTGGCCCATCCTGCTGCTCAGAGCCCTTGCTCACTCTGAGCCCTGCACCTCCCGAGCTCCCTGCGTGGTACAGCCTGCTCCTCCGCAGAGCCAGCACGGTGGGTGCTGATGGAGGAGATCAAACCTACCTCTGGGCTTCTCCTTTGCTTACACCATCTTCCCCCCAGCCCACGGCTTCCGAA
>NW_010428898.1:76422-76945 GCF_000710305.1 Buceros rhinoceros silvestris | reverse complement strand
CTGCAGGCTGCCAAGTGCTCGAGCATCCTTGGGAATCCAGCGTGTGCACGGATCCTCTGGACTGCGTTTTTGTGAAATATTCACGATAGTCCTGGCGAGTAGTCGGGTGGTCCCAAAATGGTGGGATTTGGGAGATTCACTGACCTCTTCTGGCAGAGAGAATCCAGTTACCTGTGGAACAGTGCAGGTGCCTGAGGTTGGCTCTGCGTACACGCGAGGCGAGCATCCTTGGGAATCCAGCGTGTGCACGGATCCTCTGGACTGCGTTTTTGTGAAATATTCACGATAGTCCTGGCGAGTAGTCGGGTGGTCCCAAAATGGTGGGATTTGGGAGATTCACTGACCTCTTCTGGCAGAGAGAATCCAGTTACCTGTGGAACAGTGCAGGTGCCTGAGGTTGGCTCTGCGTACACGCGAGGGCCTGTGTTCTATATGATGTGCATGTGAGGTGGATATTTGAGATGCTCGAAGTCCTTTTTTTTTTTTTTTTAACTTTTTTGTGGTACATGACTTGAAATGACTT
>NW_010428898.1:60864-76355 GCF_000710305.1 Buceros rhinoceros silvestris | reverse complement strand
CTGGTCCAGTCCCTTTTTTTTTTTTTTGAACTTTTTTGTGGTAAATGACTTGAAATGACTTGAGTGGAATAATCTCTTTAGGGCAAACAGCCAAACGATGTCAACAGCTCCTCATCGTCTGGCATCCCTGACACCTTGGCTGCTATTTCTGGACTTCTCAAAGTATGGAAAGTGCCCGGGAAGCCGGAGGCGGGGACAGAATCTAGTGCTATATTATCCTCTTCGGAGGAAGGTGCCTGCTGTTGATAAGACACAGTTTCTGTATTTAGAGTCTGTAATGGTTTGTTCACGACATATGGCTTATTTTTGCCGAATGGAGCAGTCAGACTCTTCAGATGCACACAGGTTCCTCTCCCTGTTCTGGCATTAGCCCCTCTGTGGAGGACTGTCTCTGCGTGTGTGATGTGTCTGTGCTTCCACCTTCTTTGGCAGAGCCTGGATTGGTTTTCGGCTCCATAGGAAGTGTCTGCAGGTAGCCAGTGGGTTATGACACCCTGCTGCAGCTCCTGGAACCTGGCTGGCCTCCTCTCCTGCTCTGTTCACTCGTTCAAGTCCGATGGCTGGTCCAGCAGAGGGGCTTTTGTGTCAAAATAGGGCCTTTTGGTGGTTCAAAAAAAATAACGCTTCACAGAACGGTGAAATAAGTAATGAGAATAGAATGTAGTCTGGTATGTCTTAATTTTTAAAAAAACTTTCATCAAGAAACGTGTGTGACTGCAGAAGACGGCACATGCCTGCCAACCTGTGACATGAGGTGCTTGTTGCCTTTTGTTTTTCACATCTGGTAGAACTCCAAGGCAGTTCTTGCACTGGGTGAGGTGTGATCAGGATCGGGCCCTACAAGCATCTGAAATTTCCCACTGCAGGTGGTGCGTAGCAGGATGACTCCTCTGTTGCAGTTAAGAAACAAATCCCAGCCATTTAATTATCAGTTGCCACGCAGGACGATTCAAGTTCTAGCCTGAAGCAGTTAGTTTTGGCCTTTATTCTGAGGAAGAACAGTGCATTTTTTCATCAGTTTGGTGTCTGTGCTCTCTCGGTTGTGATGTTGCAGAGTGTTTGCTTGTTGCTGTGGCTTCAGCAGTTAACCTCAGTTAACAGCCCATTGAGCTGCGAGATTTTAGATTATGAAGTTGTCTAAAAGCTGCCGCTGAAACAAATTGTATTGCAGGATTCTGCTCTGACTGGGGATTAAAGAAAAATGAAATGCTTGTAGATACCTTTCACACAGCATTTAAAATCCATTGGAGTGAATACCCGTATACAGTGTTGGGCTTTGATTTTACAGGAGGAATTGTATAGACACGGTGGTGGTTTGAGAAAGGGAAGAGATCACTAATGCTCGTTATCTCATTGATGCATTGAAACTCATTTAGGGTTGTGTGTGTCTGAATAAAGATGCCTATAAACCACGAGCGTTCGTATTCTGCCGTGTCTCGATATTAACACCTGAAGCAATGTGGTATACACGGTCTTTATAGATCTGAGTGCATTTTGTTCTAAATAAGGATTGTTTAGGGATCGATCTTTTCCCAGGGTATGGCACTTACTGTATGGCTTGGTGGCCGCTGCGTATTGCTACTGATTTTATGATGATAAAAGGCTCTTCTAAGCCTCCTAATGGAATACGGGCGGCTCGGTGGGCAGGAGGCTGCTGAAGCAAGTATCTCCTTTTAGTCTGATTTTTTTTTAATTGCTTTTAAAAATAAAAAGCATGTGCAATGTGATGATGTGCAATCTAGAGAGCTGCATTTTAAAAGTAGTATTCTGCATCTAGGAACTGAGAGGACAAAAAAGCCTCTGGACAGCAGAGCTCTTGGAGAAATTAACACTTGTTTTAGAAAGGTAAATTGGCAAATTCTACTGATACCGAAATGAATCTAGTGGTGAAGACAGGACTGGTATGCAAGTTACTTGTGTCCTGATTGTACCTTTTCTCTTGCATTTAATAACGTCCTTGTGCAAATTAGATGAGCCCTCATTTATTTCACTGTAATGGGCTGGAATCTATTTGGTGTATCTCAGAATTCTGTCCATGCTTGCAAAGCACCTCATCGTCACCAGCTTTGAGCTGTGCTGGAGCTAGCGCGGGTGCTTTATTTGAGGAGTCTTGATTTGCTGCGGCTGGCTCTGCTTCGGGGTTTACGCTGCAGTAACACAGCAGGGAGGCGTTTGGGGTGTCCTGTTTCTGCATCCAAAAGGAATTACGTTATTTCTGTTGCTTTATTAGACTGTCTCAGGTTCTCTTTCTCGCTTCCTCATACCTGGCTCGGAGCAAAGCTGATGATTTGTAAGTCCGTTCAACAGTCTGCTAGGAGAAGTATTTCTGGTGCCAGCCCCAGTGAGTACGCTCTGGGACAGCATGCGGATTTATCTGATCCAGAGGTGTGTGTGATATTAATACCTCAGCTCCTTGAAGACTTGAAATATTCTTAACGAGTGATACAGGAGTAAAGAAAAATGAAGCAACACATGGGTGCTATAGGAACGTCTCGTAGGACTGTCCCAGCCACTCCAGATCTTGTATTTTTGTTTTGTTAGGGCACAGTGTTCACTAAAAGACCAAACCGTGTGCTCCTGCCTCTCGCCCTGTGGTGGTGGGTGTCTGATGGGGGTTTCTGTGTCAGTGTTTATGTTATTTAACTTTGTAACCGCTCAGAAAATAAACTTCCTTTACTTGTGGGTTTTTTACTAAATAGCTCATCAGCTTTTCACAACAGTACCGGCTCAGTTTGCACGTGAAATAGCATTGCTTTTGTTTCCATAGGTTGAGAAGCTGAGGTTTGGGAGTAATTAATTTCTCTAAAACCACAGGAAATTTGGGGGCTGTAAAGAGTGATATTTTAAAGCTGGGTGCAGGACACAGAAGTTTCACATTCCGGAACTCACAGAGTATCTACGTGTGGATCTCTTTCTAAGTCACCGTCTCAGTTTTTTAAGGCTTCTGCTTAGTCCAGAATTTTTTCTCCATTTATTCCTGGCTTTGTAATTTATTGTAGCATTGTTTGTGAGATAATTCACAGGAGGAGTGGGGAAGTCTGAACGTTCCTGCATAGTATAAGCCTGACTATGGACATGGCTACGCTCTAGTTCTGTCTGTTACGGACACTAATCCTTACGAGGATGGGTTTAATTTGCACTCTGATGCTACTCGAGTATATCCCTGCTTTGCCTGGAGAGCACGCTGAATTTCTGGAACGCTATGGGCCAGAACAACAGGAAGTTTTCCTCGTGTTACTCAAATGAAAACCTGAAGAGCTCCACGTGTGCCCCTGCCCGAGAAGCGAGGTGTGACCAGTGCCCACCACGTGCCTTCTGCCTAGCATGTGCGTCTGAAAAGAGGTGCGTTTTCGAAAGATGGGCTCACTGCCCTTTCAGGCGGTGTGTTGCAGGGGTGCTTTCTCTTGGCCTGTCCTTTGTACACGTGTCCTGTGTACGTTTGTGTCATTTCTGCCTCATCAGATGCAGAGAAGAAAGCTTGATCTGTACGGGGGTGAAAGGAGCCTTCCACCTTCGCACAGTAAGAGGACTCTGGATCAAGATGGATTTTCAGCCAGGCAGAACGGAAGTTACCTGATGGTGTTTTCACAGTGAATCGCAGAAGGCAAACACAAAGAATGTGATATATGCTAAGATGGAAAATTACTTACGGTGCAAAGGATGCCTCAGGGCCACTCGATGTATTTTTTCTGTATTTTTAGTTCTGCTTTCTGGTGAAAGGTGGAGTCTGAGAAAAAGCAGAATTTTAACACCAGAGGCTGCTGTTTCAGTTGTTTTTAGATGCTGCTGCTGGTGCAGTGAAGCAGATGGTCACATCCATTTGTATAAAAAAGAAAAATGTTTCATTTTCTATTTATACTTTTAAAGAACTTTATTAGTCATCTTGTATCATGTGGCCTTAGCTTAGAGCATGAGTGGTGGTGAGTGTGAAATTTTTTTATGCTCCATCCTGTCTCATTAGAGGTCAATAAACCACATTTCAGAGCATCTCCCAAGTAGGTATTTGAAGATGCTGTATCTGCGTTCCCGCCTGAGTAATCTGAACCTTGCCATTTACCCGTGTAATTGTGATCAATGTCGTTTTCATCCACCCTCGCCTCCCCACCCGCCCTTTCATGGCCTGTTTTAACACTAAAGATGTTGTTGCCAGCTCGTGGTCGGTGGAGTCCAGTTACTTGCCCAGTGCTGTACAGTGCCAAGGGCTTTGTAGGAACTTCCACACAGGTGCTGGTGGAACATGAACACTCAACGTGATGTGCCCTGGTGAACATCCTGCTGGCTACAGCCGTAGGATTTTTGCCTGGTTTTTGCTGCTTTTTTTGAATTTTAAAAAGTTTGAGACCTCAGTGAAGCCCCAGTGCTCTGAGTTTATTTAGTTCTGTTTAGGTTAAAAGCATTTCCTTTAGGAAGCTTGGCAAGGTTTGAATTCATTCAGCAATTAGCTTGCTTTTGGATTATTGAAGAGGATGAGTAGGCGGTATCTAATTAATTGGCTTTTACAGGGTATTCTTTGTGCAGTACGGTGTCTGTATTGAGGTAGATCAGTGACAAATTAACACGGTTTTTCAGACAAGAATATGCATGTGAGATTACGTGCGTGCACATAAACGTGATTTCAGCACGCAGCTAGCCTGGCCTTTCTGTTCACTGCTAAAAATCCAAATAAAAAGTTACCGTACATGTTTGAAATAGCTTCTGCAAACATCTCATTGAAAACCTCTGCTTAATGTGTCATGGAAAGAGCAGCCAATGCCTTAATTTCAAAATAGAAAGCAGATTTGGTAATATTAATTTAGTTTCTAATAAATAGTGGTATTTTGTTAAAAGTGGAAACCAGTTAGTCCTTTCCAGTTGTCATCTGGTAGCAGAGTTTATAGTTCTACTGAATCCCCAGAGGCATTCCATTAATACCGAATTTGCCACAGTAACAGCAAAACTCCTTCTACTCCCACGATAATATTAAAAATGTAGGATTTATTTTGTGTCAAATGAGCTAACAAAATAAAAGATGACTTTAAAGTATTTAATCTGTCAGCATCAATGAATCTAAGAGGATTATCATTCCATTATGGCTAATAGATTTTTCCAGAGATAACTTTGCTACTTGACTTGCCTGTTTTTGTGAGGATTGTTACAGATCTAATTTAGACCACCACTTAAATATTCCTGTTCTGTGCTGATGGAATCTGCGGGTCAGTAATGTGGTACCTGGCTTATGCTGAGCTTTGTTTTAATCACTTCAATACAAGCTCTCGTTCTTCTTCATAAAGGTTGAGTAGTGTTTTCTGTTTGAAGTTGTACTAAACATGGTTTAACAGCTCAGGCTTGAGAGCTGAAATTTAACAAACGACATGCCCATGTCTCCCTGCTTCCTTTCTGAGGAGTTGGTGAGAGGTTGGAATAGCAAGAATAAACATTAAGATGACCCTTCTGATGGGCTTCCTCCTCCTCTGTAAAATGAGTACAAAATTCCCGTTACTGTACCCTAGCATAAGGAGAAGGGTCTAAAGATTGGGGTTCTTATCTTCTGAGTGGTTGTAACTTTATCTAGGGCTTGGAGTGGGCACTGATGTGTTTAGTTTCTTTGAGTTCAACTTTCATTGGATGCCTGAAAGAATCGGAACAGGAGCACTTGTATCTTCCTTCCACCTGCCCAAACAAACTGCGGAGGAGGCAGAAGGGGGCGTAGGAGGCGCAGAAACTTCCCGCTTTTAGGCAGAGCTTGGGCTATAGCTTTTGGCTTGAGCAGCTGTAATAATGCCCTCACAAAGGTCTAGAGGTTTAACCATTGGAAGCGCTGTAGGGAAGGAGAACACATGGTGCTAGAGGTTAGTCCCAGAAAATACATTCCCACTTTCACATCCTGTCCTGAGTTTTTTACCAGAAGGCTGTCACAAGGTTTTACAGCCTATGGGATATTTCACTAAGTTGCCTGTGGAAAGATAAGGTGTGCAGTGACGCTGACCGCAGTGAGTCATCGTGAGGTGTTGCTGCTGTTTGGTTGGTGACGTCAGCTTAGCCACGTCTGGGAGGACTGAGGCTCCTGTGGAGTTCAGCATTTAGCAGACCCTTAGTCCTTGCAGAAGACAGACCAGAGACAGGTAAATGCAGCCTGCATCAAGCTCTCAGAGCCATAATCATCTCCCGGATTAGCACTGCGGTACAGTAGCTTATGATGTCAGACTGAATTACATGGCTATCGAAACACCGTGATGTCCTTCAAAACCTGTTTGAATTCTGTGAATAATTCAAGGAGTTTCAGTTTCCAGTATTATTTAGTGCTTTTCTCTAGTTTGCTGTTTCTAATCGTGGCGAATGTAAAAGGAAGGCCCCTTCGTGAGTCCTGCAGTGGTGGAATTCCGCTGTGGGAGGAGAGAAGGTTAATGTCATGACTGGTGACCACAGTGTTCTTGGCTCTCATTGCCTGTTGGCTTGATGAGGGGTCATGTCTGTGTGAAGTGATGTTTCTGGCTGGTTTTACCATTCCCAGCAGAACAGCTTCAGCAGGCACGATCCGATCTGTGGGTTGTGTTTGACGTACAGCCGGGCTCTTCAGCACCTTTACCCTCTGAAGTATGAAAGCACTGAGAGGATGTTTTTTTCAAAGAGCAGAAGCAGTGTTAGCGAAGGGGTGCTGGGGGTGTGTGTGTGCAGAAAATGGACTGTTCTACCTCTTTATTGTTTGAAAGTGCTCTGCTGAAATACTCTCCATAACTTCTCCAGCGCGTGCTGGTGGAATGAGGGGCTAGTGGAGGCGAAAGGGGAGGGACCTTCTTTCTGCTGACCAAATGTTACTGTTTGAAAATGTGTTGTGTAGACTGTTTGCAGGTTCTTTCTCTTAGAGATTTACCTCGTGTAAAGGATAAATCAGACTAAGTGTTTTGGAGCTGAATCAAGAGCCTTGCTGCTGCCTGCTCTGGTGGTGGTTCGTCCACCACAGCTGGTGGCTCTGCTAAGGGAGAGGAGAAAGCTGCACGGTTACTAGAGTGACTTGGTGATACTCGTTCTGGTCTGGATGCCAGTGTCCTGTTCCGAGAGCTCTATTTCTTCATGGCGAAGGCTCACTGTTAAGACCTAGCTGATGATGATGCATGGTAATGGCTCATAGTGCTTCTCAAGAGCTGGTCAGACCCAGAAGGCTGCTTAAAATTCATGTACGGTATCAGCTGAGAAGCAACGTCTGAAACCCATAAAGAGGGCTGCAATATTCTAATTTATTGCCAGTAGCTCTTCTGTGCCCATTGAACAATTCAGATCTCTCCACAGCCAATGGTTCTTTTCTGCAGTTATATTGGAGGGGGAAAGAGGAGAGAAAAAATTCCTTTGTCCCACCAGAGTGTTACTGTCCTGGCCGTGGTGGTACTTAGAAGCAGCCTCCTACCTCTTCACATAGCGGTCTAGTGAGAGGGTGCAAGGGGCAAGTTTCACCTAGTAAAGGGGGGTCAAATGCGTGTGGAAGAAATGCCTTCTATCCAGTACAAACAGCAGTCTGTTACTGTGAGATCTGCCAGAGCTGAGGGCACTTGGTGTCCAGTTTTGTGTCGTTGCTTTAGCACGGCAATGCTGAAGTGTCTCTGGTAAAACTTCACATTGCGCTTCCCACAAAGTGAGTGGGAATTTTTTTTTCTTCTGTAAATGAACTGAAAACATTATGCTGTCTTTCAAAACACTCCAGCATCTGTTACCAAGATTTTTCTTGTTTATCCGAGCTGTGTGACATTTTATTAACCATTGCAGCGTGTGTCGTGTTCACACACCACGCATCCTTCATGGAGCTCCAGGCAGCATCTGTGACTTTCAAATTCCCTGTATTTTCAGCAAAATGTAGTTGACATCTAAAAACCTCCAGGTGGAAACGTTGTTTCATGATTTTTTTAGCTGCTTTTTTGTTTGTCTTCTAGTGATTTTTCTCTTGGTCTAGGCTGAAGATTTTTTTTCCCTTGCCTCTGTGGGATTAAGATGGATCTGAGTTTGAAACGAGACAGCGGTAAGACACGGAATGAAGATGAGGAAGTAAAATCTCTCTAAATGAAACAACCTCCCTTTCTAGGAACAAGCACAGAACTTGTTTTGAGTGTGAACTGTTCCTCTTCTGCAGGCACTTCTGTTATTTAAATCTCCTGGCGTTGTGGACAGCAGTACGCGAAACCATCTATGTGGCCGCTTAAAATGCTGTCTCAGCAGTTTAATGAAAACAGCTCACGAAATTCTGCTCAAGCATCTGATACTGCAGGCATCATAGCTCTTGGTAGCGATCTGTGCCTCAAAAGGGATACCACAGCAGACTGTCTCGTGTGTTAGCGAAGAAGGTTCTGTTGCAGTTCCTTGTCCCTGTTCTGTCTCCTTTAATTCAGAAAAAAGTGGAAAATTGATATGCAGTATTTGAGCCGTTCCCCAGCTGGCCGTGGAATACTGATCCAGAACACTGGCAGCGTCACGTGTGTCTGGGTTTCGTGAAGAAAGTACAAGACAGCAGTGAGCAAGCTGGGTTTTGACGGGGCAGCCAAGCGTTGCGATGCTGCTGTTCCTAACACAGCTGCGATCTTGGCTCGGCAGTGGCACCCTGCCTTCGTTAAGCAGATTACAAACAGGCATCTTTGCAGCCCCTTTGCTGTAGATGACTTTGCAATACTGGCTGCAGTGTAGCTGTGCACAGATAACGCATCTGGATTGTTTTCAGTAGATTTGAAAACAAGGGTATTTGTTCTGCTGTAGTGCATCGTCTGGAAGAACTTGCTCGGAAGTGTAGAGCAAATAGGGTTGATCAAAGGATTGTAGCCATGGGGTTTTTTTGGTGCAAGTATTATTCTGGCTATTGAGTGGCTTTTCAGTAAAACAGCCTTGTCGCTGGCGAGTGTTAATGAAGATGCAGGCTGTTCCGTGGATAGGCTCCTATACAGAGTATTGAGATGGTGTCTGGTGTTTGTGAAAACAGATTTTGACCTCCAGGTTGTCATTAAGCTATTTCTACTGGAGATCAGCAAATCTCATGGCCATCAGTGGTAGTAACCTGTTCCACTGCTTTGACGCTATAAATTTCTCACTAACAACATGAAGTAAATTGTTTTAATAAAGAGAAGAGTATGACAAGGTGCCTGCTGAGAGAGTCTTTTTATCATGTCAAGGATCTTTAAAGACTAATTCAGAAAAGCCAGTAGCCCTGTTAGTGCTCCTGCAGACACATGTCCTTGCGTGTTTGTGCACAGGTTTTGTGGGACTGGTGATGCCACCGGAGATCTCTCACAATTAGAGGATTATGCAGTTGGGTAGCTGCACAAGTTGCCAACATGTTTCCCACCTTCAGCTCAGCAGTCAGAAGAGGATTTGTGGATGTTTCAGGAATTCTTCATTTGTTGTATGTGGCTTATAAGATGCATTCAAAAAGGTTTGGTTTTCATTAGTGACATTTCAGTCAAGTGAGAATGAAAGTCATTTACAGTCTGGTTACTTACAATACAGTGATCTTTGTGTGTGTTTGTTTTCAAATGATAGACAAGCTTCTTGGTGGATGGAAATGAAACCTTCATTTCTTAAACGTGGTCAGTACCTCTCAGGTAAATTCAGGCTCTACCAGATTCTAATTTCATAACTGGGTGAACATAAGCAGTGACACAGAGAGGACTTCCCCTAGCTGTACAGAGAGTTAAAATGGAGAAAGCCCCCAGTACTGTGCTCCAGCCACTGGAGTACAACACCTCACTGTGTGTCTGAGCAGAATTCAAGGTGGTACGTACGCGTTTGGAAAGCTGGGCTGTGGCAGCAAGCACCAACATGCTTTATTATCCCATTATTCTGTGTAGTGTCTATAGAAATCATCAAATTACATTTTTAAAATGCCTTTGACACCCTTCCCTTTGTGTAAGATGAATCAATAAATCCGTACGTTGTAACTGTCCTACTTGTAATATTGCTTCTCATAGGCGGTTCTTTGTGAGCCTGTAAGTTGAATTTAGTGTGTCTGCTACAGTCAGCCTCCGAGTTTATCATCAGTGTTTGCTATCCGTAGTTCTGCATCTACTTCCCGTGCTTGAAGCGGCAACTGAGATGCTAATGTGAAAATACACAATCTGCTTCGTCGCAGAACGGCGGCAGCATGTGAACTGCAGTCCCATCCCTCTTGCTGACAGCAGATCGGCCTCTTGTAACCCACGCTCCGCATGTCTAGATCTGGTCTGACATGGCTTTTCTGGTTGATAGGCTCAGCCATGGGTAAGACTTCAGACTACCTCGGATGGGTTGTCTGGGCCTCTTGATCACCCTTTGTGGTTTGTCTTTCTCTGATAGAGAAGGACTAGACTGAACTTGAAGAAAGTGAAATGAATTATTTGTGCCTGGGCTCTTCCTTTGTTGTCCTCCCTTATTAACTAGTGTCGTCGGGATCCAGAGGATGAACCTGACACTGCAGGAGTTTGGGCGAGCTGTACGCTCATTAGGTCAATCCTGAATTTCCACAGAACACTGAGCAGCAAATCCTTACATTTATAAACAAATGCATCTTCTTTCCCACTGGAATGAGCTGAGGAGCTACCGCATTACTGAGACACTGGAAATGCAGGTGCTGAAGCTGTCCTCTGACTTGGTTTCTTTCTGCCACTGTTACTCTTGCAGTAGATGCTGTACAGTTCTTAGCTTGGCCTTCATTTCAAGCACAGCAGAAATGGAGGGGGGTGTATTTCAACTAAGTTTTTGTTGTATATGCATTTATTTTATGGAGGGAGAATTATTGCACACTGTTGGCAGTGCATTCCACATGGCATTCAGAGGGGAGGCTGGGGTCGGTTCTCTGGGTTTGATAGTGATGGGAAAATGGAAGAGCAAATGTCAAATAAAAGGAATAGTCGCTTACTTAGAGTGGAAGGAAACACTGCGCATTGGTCACCCCTTCTAAAAGCTGGAACCACTGTGTGCTTGAAATACACAAGAGAATAAAAAAGAACCAGCTTCCAGTGGCCTGGGACTTGCTCCTGGCCTGCGTCCCACTCTGCCAAATCAAGAGCCATTGCCAGTGGATGCTGTAGTTGCGTGTCACAGCAGTGACTAATGAGCGAAGGTGTGGATTTTGAATAGTGCCGCCTCCTTTCTCTCATCTTGTGCTAGTTAATAACCTGGACTGTCTTACTGCCTGTTGCTCTCTCCTCCTCCCCCTCTCCATTTATTTGCATCTTTTAAAAATTACCTTGTTATACTTCCAAAAGACAAATTCTCGTGGAGGCGGCAGTAGCTGCTGGCTTTCCCGTAGGCGGTTTGCTGGCTCCCAATTAGCTGCAGAAATCCAGTTGACAAGGAGATAAAAGATGGAATTCCTAGACTCGGCTCCATGTAATCAAGACATAAACTACCCCAGAACATGCATCAGCAGGGCCTGCAACAGTGGCTGTAAATATGTTGTATCTTGTTCTGCAGACAAGGGCTGCAGAACATGGATTACATGGGACCCAGGTTATGATACTGGCTGATAATTTGGAATACCCTCTCTGTCTTCTGCTCCGTGAAATCCCAGTGTGGCCCTTTCAGGGGGTTGGGTTATGCTCCCATCTTCTCTTGGTGAGATTTCTTGAGCGGTGCCAAACCTCCGTTATACACGGTTCACGACCAGGTTTCCTGCTAGCAGTTGCAAGGGCTTACATTTCCTGGGCCAGACATTTTCTTGTTTGTATCTTTTTTTAATCGTTATTATTCTGAGATTTCTTTGAGACGTGATTATTTTGCAAATTTCTCTTGTGTAAACTTACATAATAATTGCTTGTTATTAATAGTTTTTCCTGATTTGAATTGGTGGGGTGAAGTTGTCCTGTGAAATCATATTTCAGAGTCTTCTGACGTGACTAGAATAGCAGCAAAGCCAGGCTCCCTGCTGTCCGCATGTCAGTGCGCTTTCACGTTCTGTTGGATCAGTTGTATTTCTGGTCTTCAGTAGGAATTCAGACTTCAGGGTCTTTCAGCCGTGCACGTGGATTTTGTTATTTTACTGCCTGTTTCTCTAGAAGTGGTAATCGTCCTTCAGAACAACCAGCCAACTCTCAGAAACCCGCACAACTGGCTGCCTCAGCTTCCCCCGTACTGACCATCACCACAAAGTTGTGGAGAGTTTCTTTATATTAGATTTTTGGCAAATGTATCAACTCCTCTATGCGTCTTACCAAATTATATTGGTCCGTTTTGTTCAAATACTTAATTTGAAGATTTGTCTGGAGCAGGAGGGACAGGAGTCTGAGAGCAATCTCCTTGTTCTGCTGGATCGCTGGGTTATCAAGGAGATTTGCATCCTCTGTCTTCATCATTAACTCAGCAAGTCTGAAGCAGACAGGATTTTCTTTGACTTAGTGCACTCCATTTTGCACTTTTTTGTATGTGTTTGTGGCACGTACTAAATCTTCTTGCACAAATTCCAAAACGAGTTCACTGAGTGTGTCTCACCTCTGATCTGGGTGGGTTTGTATGGTGGCTCTTCCAGAAAGAGTGCTCCTAGTTTTCACCTTTCTAAGAGAGCTTTGCAGAGAGTAATTTCCAGAGATGCCATAAGGAGGCTACATGGTAATTTCTTATTCCTTCAATGCAACATCAATATTTTGATCAGACTGGGTTTTCTGCGGCAGCTCTGCAGATGAGTCTTCCTAAATATTTTTGGTGAAGCATTATGTATATGTGCTATGTTTATAATCCCCATATCGAAAATATAAAGACATGTATCCTCATCTGGTTCGTGTTAGGAATGTGGAGTTTGCTGTTCGCTGGTGCAGTGAATCCCGGCGTATTGTTCTGTGCAGGAGTCAGGCTGGTGCTGAGTTGGCAGGTGAGAATAACCTTTATCTTATGCTGCATTTGGTCTGGAGAGACGCCCTGCAGTTGCTAAGTGTCAAGGTAAACATATCCAAAATGTCTTTTGTCCTCTTTTGACTTAACTTAGCCCCAGAGAGTCTAATATAAATAATATTTTACCAGAAATAATTCTGCACTTGAAGGCAAGCAGAACAGATGACCTAAATAGATGCCTTTCACCTATGAATATCCCTATCGCACGGTTCTTTGTACCAGGCTGGCTCGGCGAGATAAAAGCCAGCGCTGTTCTGTATTTTTTACAAAGTTTGAGGAATTCTTAGTAACGCTGAGAGCTAATAAATTATTGCTTATCAGAAATAGGAATGTCACGTCTCAATGTCTGAGTTTTTAAAAGAAACTTCAAAAGAATCTCTTTGTCCTGTGGTTTCCCTACTTCATATAAGGCTGAAAACCGCTTTTTGGAACCTTAAACTGCTGTCGTCTCTCAAATCTGCCCTGACAACTGTTTAATGGTATTATCATCACAAATGGACTTCAGCAATGGTGGAGACATCTGAGCTCCTCTAAATGACGTTGAGGTTCGTGTAGGCGTCCTGCCTAGGACGTGGCTTGATTACAGGCTGAGCTCGTCCTGTCTGCGGTGGGCTGTCGTAGATCCGGGGTAGGGCGTGGGAGTGTCATCGGCCAGAAGCCGAGAGACTAAGATGGAAAGAAAACGGTTCCATTTCTAATGAACGTTTTTGACTGCCTTGTTAGTTGCTGCTGTTGGTAGTGTCTTCCGAGAGGTAAAGCTGGCTGTTCCCAACTGCTAAAATACAGAGGAAAGCCAAACGGGCAGCTAAAAACGGCTTCTGCTGCTTTATTAGTGGTATGCGATGTCCGTCCTTGTCATCGTTCTCTTTGTCTTTCTCACATTAAAACCAGGGGGTATTAGTTTGCCTTCCTCAAGGGAGGAGCACTGATCTACTCGTGAGGAGGTCTGCTTCACGAAGCTGGTGAAATCCAGGGGAAATCCTTTGATTGGCAGGGAAAATTGCCACAGACTTGACTTTGCAAGCTGTAGCCTCACCAGAGATTTGCTTTGATGCTGCCTTGATTCCTGCTAATATAAAAACAAAAGTTGCTGCGTTCCCAATTACTACTTTATCTGTTGTAAACATGGTCCCGTGGGGAAGTGCTTAGCCTGAAACGATTTGCATGTTTGACAGTGGGTTCTTTTCCCTGTGTTAAAAATGTAGGGCAGTATCTGTCAGTGATAGAGACCCTTTCTTCATTTTCCTTCTTTCTGTGGGTGGATAATTATATTTGTAGGCCCAAAGAAAAAATCTGCTGTCATGCAGACAATTTTCATTAATTTTATAATAACTTAATCTGTGTCAAGGAACATAAAATGGATCAAAACCTAAATGAGAATGACTTTTTAAATAATAAAATACCAGCACGCAGCTAAGCTGCAATGTGTTACCATTCAGACTTGAGGAGCTGTTAAAGCTGGAATGCTGGGGTGCATCTCTGAGGAACCGTTTTTAGTTTCATATGTTAAATTGCATTAAAATTGAAGTATAAAAATAGCTTCTCCTAAATTACATCTGCAGCATGCGACTTCTCAGGCCTATTTACTTTTTTTTAATCCTGCTAAAGTTATGACTGAGAGTGTAATAAGCTTTTCTATTATATATATATGGTGAAAACTAATTAGTCTAGCAGCGCTGGGCCTGGCAGCCTGCTGACATGAGGTACTCAGTCACGAGCAAAAGGAAGTTATGGGGATTGTTAGCAGCAGGCGACCCCAGGAGCAGCAGAGATGCGTTCAGTCCACTGAAGGCAGCGTTTCTGGAAAGCTCCAGTGCTGCATTTCTTCCCTGATCACCAGAAATGCAAAGTGTGCCCTTCAGGTCCACCTCGTGAGACCAGGGAGCCAAAAACTGTAAGGCTCTGGGAGGTGGGTGGTGTCAGGCTGAAGGAGGCAGTGCCCAGCACTGCGGAGAAAAGGCAGATCCAAGGGACCAAACGTCCATGCCCAGCTCATGGGGGTGCGGCGGTCAGTGATGACAACAGCTGAATGAAGGTTAAAAAGACACATTTGTAGGTTATAAATGACAACCTGGAGGAGGCACAGAAAACAGTGAATCAAGTTTAGAGCATCTATATTAAAAATAAAATCCCTGCCTTGCTAGGGGATGCCTGTTCAGGGAAATAGCCGCTCGCTGTGGTGAATTGGTTGGTTTTACCCTCACACCTTTTCCTTGCTGGGATATCGCCGCCTTTTGACTGGTTGGTTGGCTGGTTTTGTAACATCCAGCTCACTGGGGATAGGCTTGGGCTTTGACCAGTATCAAAGCAAAGATTCTGGCGTCATTATTTTTTATCTTAAAGTTCTGAATTCGTGGAGAGTCCTTACCTCAATAGACAGGACAGGAAGGAATGCTTTTTTTTTCCTCATAAAAAAGGCACAAACCCGAGGTTCGGCCTCTGAAGGGTGGTTACAGGGCATCCATAGGGCAGGAAGAGGAGAAGATGAGTGCGCTTGGCCTCAGCAGTGAGTTACAGAGGCAGTCACTCAAAAAGCATTGTTCTGCTTTATGCCATTTAAAGAATGATTTAATTGCATGTGAATTAAGAGGTTTTTTTTCTATGGATTACCGCTGTCAATGAATTTCATAAACTGTGGCCTGCGCTCTGCAACCTCCTCTCAGAGGCTTGCAAAAATA
>NW_010428898.1:50573-60700 GCF_000710305.1 Buceros rhinoceros silvestris | reverse complement strand
GGCTGTCGCTTGAAAATGTCAGGACCTGCTGCTACAGGCTACGCAGCCATTTCCATACCTGGCCATATGATATTCTTTGCTTGATGAAAAATCTTCAATGCCTGGTGTCCTAGCACATGCTTTCTGGTGACAAGGGGTCACTTTAGATCCCACAGAGCATCTGTGGAACCTCCAAATGAGCTACAGAGCTCTGAATTGTTGGGTGGTGTTGGATTTAGAATCCCTTCAAAAGAACTTGAACGGGACCTGTTGTAATACACAACTAGAAACAAAAATCTGCCAAATGCTCTGAAGCTGGAAATAATGACTTAGTTTCTCGATACGCGTATGAATCGCAATGGCGTGTTAACAACAGGCATTGTGACAGGCAGCACCAGTTTGCTCCGTGGGTGCGACTAGACTTACATCACGAACTGATCCTGGAACTGCATGTTAATGACAGCAGATTGTTTACTGGGGTCAAGTCAGTCACTGTTAAAAACGACTGTCAAAACCTTTTTTGGAAGCAGAGTTCCCACTGCAGAGAGGAAGCGTGCACTGCCGACACACTGGCCTCTGCCAGGGACAAACCGAAACACTTCAGGATGTCCTAAACGTCTTCTCTTTATTGTCAGTGAACTGGAGGCTCTGCCGCAGCTTCTCTGCAAGCTCTCAAAGTTCTTTTCCAACACGATGATTCTGTGATTCCAGCCAAGAGTATTCTGTTCCTGGGTTAGAGAGCAGGAAAAGGAGTGCTAGAGGTGATGTGCACTCGGAATAGTTGGGAAGTTGAGCTTGTGCTCTTCAGAGGAGAGGAGACTTCCTTGCAATATGACCTTTCCCCGTTCTTTTCCCTCTGTTTTTTCTGTGAGCTCTTTGTCTGTATTAAGCTTGGTACTTTGCTATTTTTTGGTCGACAGCTTCACTTACAAGCATCCCTCTGCTTGAAGAAGATTTCAGTGTTTCGTGAGAACTGCAGTATTTTGAGAGTAGTAGCTGGCCAGTAGCCAGAGCTCAAAGCGGTTGCTACCTTTCTGCTGTCCTCTGCCCAGCCACGGATGTCACTCAGAAAATGTTTCCTCCTCTTCTTTGTTCTTGTCCTGAAAATTTTTCCTTTCATCTTGGTTGAAGTGCTGTCTTTACTATTCAGCTTTGATGAAAGTGTCCTTACAGCTTACACCCATTTGATGACGTCCTGAACAGTCCGTGGGAGATGACGACACAGCTCCTGTGCTGTTTTCCTGTTCCTTTGGTTGGGACTGTTGAGGTCTTGCTGTTTCATCCCCCTGCTAAGGCTGACCCTGAAGCGAACTGTGGCAGGAGGGGGAAGACATGGGCTGTATGAGGTCAGTGTGCGCTGCTGGAAGTAGTAAATCCACAAGGCAACACGCTCTCTCAGCTCTGCAATCCCATGCCTACCTTCTGCCTTTTGTCCTTCCAAACCTCCTGGCATACTCAGTTGCTAAAATACTTCGTACAGCTCTGCCAGGGATGCTATGTGAAGGTCTGAATGCCAGGTACAGATTTATGGAAGAAAACATACCTGGTGACAGCTGTGCCATTCAGTGCTGTCTCTCAAAACTGTGTTTTCCAAGTATTGCTCGCTTTGAAAGCAGGAACGCTGATGTGAGACAAAAGAGCTCTAAGTGGCAGATTATGAAGTACCGAGGTCCCTGTCTGGGCTTTGACAATCTTTTTTCCATCATCTAGTCAAGTGAAAAGGAGTAGCTAAACTTAGCAGCACAGGGGGGTTTCCTGATTTTTTTCTTCTTTCTTTCTTGTTGTTTTTATTTATTTTTTTTTTCCTTCCTAGAGTCAGGCTGAAGTGCTTGTTTTAGGCGATGTAGGATGTTTTCGCTTTCCAAAGAGATTCTCACTGCTTTGGAACTTGTATCTAAATGAACAGACTGCTTTTCATCCTGGTGAGGGAGGAGATGTTGCTGGCTGCTGCCTTTCGTACCGGCACTGAGTATTTACAGGAGCCGTGGTGCCCCTCAGCTGGTGTGAGCTGACGCTGTGCAGTGCTCTGAGGAGCTCCTCACCTCTGCGCCTCAGCCGTGAGGGGTCACCTCTGCTCCAGCAAGAGATTGCAAGCCAACCTACAGAAAGCGGTGTCTGGGGTGCTGCTGTGCCATGCAGAGTCGGGGCGTGGAGGTGGCAGTTTGATGGGAGAAGGGTTTCCTGTTTGTACAGGGTTTTACCATCAGGGTGAAAGGAAGGATCTGTTCTTTATGGTGTGGGAGCTCCCTTTGGGAGGGGGATACCCAGCACTGCCGACAGCTTTGTCTAAATGGTGAGTCTCTACTGTCTGAACGCACTGTGTGTATCTGCAGCTGCGCTGGCGCTGAAACCCTGCTGCTTTCAAGTGCTTCAATTTCCCCTTGGTGCAAAAAGCTGGACTTTTCACAGCTTTTTTTTCTCCTCTTTTTAATGGCATGCAAGTGGAATTTCCAGATAATCCTTTACAATAACCTTTGCAAAAAGGCTGCTCTGCGGTGTGGTTTTCGGTTTATGGATATAGAAGGAACAATTCTTGTTTGGTTAAAGCATTGGACTGAAATGCAGGAGGTTTGGATCTGCTTTTATAGATTTTAACAGTGACCTTAGGCAAGACACTTTCCTGTTCTGTGACTTGATTAATCTAAAACAGGTAAATCTTCCTGGCATGTGCCATTACTCAACTTGGTGATAAATCTTTCTTTAAATGCACTATTTCATCGAGTTGAGTGCAAAGCTGCTTGTTGCCAAAGGTTTTGTTTAAATTAGTGTTCAGTTAGAATGTTTTATAGGCGATAATCATGATGGTATTCCTGTGAGCTCTTGCAAATGCATGTGACATTGGTTTTTACTGTTCTTTATTGGAGCTTCAGCTCTTGGAAGCTGTCCTGAAGAACCCGCACAGTCAGCTGTTCAGGGAGCTGTGGCAGCAAAGTGTTTGGAAAGTTGGACATTCGTAAGTTTATGGCAACTTTTAATAGAATATCTGTCTGGTTTACATTGTGGTAGCTGAGGGTAGGGTGTGTATTTGAGAGTTACATATAGGACCTTTCCTAGAATCTTGATTTATCTACAAATATATATGTACAAATAAAACCTTCCATGATGGATAGTACGATGTGTGCATAAACAGGACGCTCCCTGTCCAGCGATGATGTCCAGGGAACTGGTGGGATGCCCAGTTAAAACCTCTGTGCTGGCGAGTATTTATGGTCAGAGGAAATAGAATCTTTCCTTACCTATTCTCTATCGTTATGGCTGGTTTAGTTAGAAAGGCATGTAAGTTCTGATTGTAAGACACGCTTGGCTCAGAAATGGCTCTCATGCTTCAGGATCTCCGCCGTGTCCTGACCAGGTGCGTGAGAGCTCCAGAGCTGCTTTTCAGTAAAGTTGCAATGAACGTTAGCTCAAGTGAAAACCCCTCGAACTGAAAGAGGGAGCGAACACAAGACATTATCACTGATTTAGGGGTTATTAGGAGAAAAGAAAATGCAGTTGCAGCTGTTGGTGGATGTACAGTAATTGAAACCATCTAAATGTAGCACAGAACTTTGCGAAGTGGCTCTGAAGGAGCTGTACAGCTTTTACCACAGGCTCAATGACGGGCCAGCCTGGCCCTGCGCCCAGCTGCAGAGATGCTGCCCGGGATTACGGCATTCAGTGCTTCAGCAGTAGCTAAAGTGGTGTAATTCCATTAAGATCTAATCTGAAATTGTTTTCAAGCTATGTGTGTTGTATAGAGAAAGGTGCACATAAATTATATGTCTAGGTTTCTAACTTGTGTTTCGTAGGCTTGAAATCTTCATAGGAGAGAGGATCCTTTTAGCTTTTGGATTACTCTGTAGTGATAGTGCTGGGGGCTCTAATATAAAAGCCTATGAAATTGAACTTGATGTGAACCATGACAGCCTCTTTAATGTGCTGATGCTTGAGCTTTCTCTGGATTTTTTCACTGTATCATACAAAGTGGGGGTGAAGTGATAAGTGTGTTTAAAATTACTGTGTAAGTGCAGCACACTGTCACACAGTAAAGCATTTACCCTGTGGGGGAGCAGAATGGAGCTTGGTGTTTGTAGTTCCATCCCTTGGAAGTGCCTGAATTCTGCAGCCTCTCTTTCCTTAAAGCCTCTTTTTTTGTTATTTCTCTCTCAATCTTCCTATTCAAAAGAGTGTCATATTGGGAGCTGGAAAGAGAAGGGTGGACGCGACTCTGAATACAAAATTAATTATTGACCTTAAATATTGACCCGAGAAGAAGGGCTGGGTATTTAGAAACTGAGTGTTTGTACCTGCCTTTCCTTTTTTCTGTAGTATCAACCCGTTGCTCAGGTCAAGGTGAATTGATGAAATCGAATCTGGGCAGTATCAGAACAGTGAAAACCTGACCTGGTAACATCTGTTCTTGAAAAATTACCTCTGTCCCTGGTTTCTTCTCTTTATCTGAGAAGATATTTGGCATGTACAAGTTAAAAAGAATTAGAATACTTGTTGATCTCTTAAACTGTTATTTATTTATAAGAGTTTAAAAGCTTGTAATTTAAATCTACATAATGCTTGTGAAAACATGTTACATGAAACAGTGGTTTCATCAGTAACATTTCAAAAGTCAATCAGTGTTAGTCCGGGTTTTGATTTGAGAGCTCTGTTAACTGACGGTGATAGTAAAAGAAACCAAAACAACCCTCCTGAAGCACTGAAGGTTTCATTCTGGTTTGAAATGCCCTGTGATAGAGCACTCTGGCAGTAGAGGTTTGTTAGAAGCCTGGAAACAAAGTCCTTGACTTAACGTCTTTGAAGCACAAAGCATCTTTAATATTAGAGGATCAAAAAGGAAAGAACCGCAGAGTCTGTGTGAGAGAATTTGCTGATAAAAATGTGCCTCACTGATGGTTTGCATTTCTAATCTAGCGGGGATGAGAGGAAGCACCGGCGTGGTATCGTCCACAGTCGCAGTGTGAGCTGACGCTACCGCATGGGAGGGATGAATAAATACGGCATCGCAGAGAACGTCCTGGCTGATTCTAATGGGGCTTTTGATAGAAATACTGTCCTTGCAACATGAGCTGAAGTCCAAGAGTAGAGCTGCCTGAAGTTCTTACTGTGATTGTGGGGAATTTGTTGTGCTCTATTCTTTCAACTGTGCTTTTCTAGTTTTTGCATATTCTCTGTATGATGAATGTCAGCTCCCTGTTTGTCTGCTTATTGAATTATGACCTTCAATAAGCTGTGCAAGATCAAATAATTAATTAATTAGATCCTCAGCATCTGCAAGGTCTCGGAGGTTTACTAAAATTGATAAAATTACATGGCTTATACCACCAAAGTGCGTGGCCTACATTGGCTAATACACTAATGATTATAAAGGAGGTTTTAGGACATTTAGGTCTTCCTCTGGCTTCTGTGTACTTATTCTTTTACTTCAAGTCTTTTGATACTTATTCAGGAGGTTGATTTTTTTTTTTTTTTTTTTTCCCCTGTTCCACCTGGGTTTTGAGAAATGTGAAGGTGAGAAGTTGAGAGGTAATAGAATCAATGAATGCATCACTGGAAGTGGCTCTGAGTCAGAGAAGTGCTATCAATCAGTTTTTTCCAGACCTATTTGGCATCCAGCAGCTTCAGTTAAGAACGGATGAGAGTTTGTGAAATCACTTAACCTGACCCATCTTCTGTAGATAGCTAATTGGAAGCCAGGCTGTTCTTAGAGTCCTGGAATGCTGCTGTACAGGTCAGTTGCTGTACGTGTTGAGGGCTGGCCGTACAGGTTACTGACGTATAGCTGTACCCGAGTCCAGGTTCCCACAACCGTGCTGTGTCTCAGCAGCTCTCTTGAGCCTCTGGGGTTGTGCCTTCCTTAATCGCCTTCTGTGTTAAAGCAGAAACAGCCGTATTGTTCACTTGGCTCGTCTAACTGCTGTGTTGCTTTTCAAGAGAAATTGAGCAAAAGTAGATGGTGCATAAGGTGGTTCTGGGTGAAGTTTAGGGCACGTTGGAAAGATCAGGGCCGGTGCTGATTTCTGTGCTTTTCAGTCCAGCCTCTGTAAAGTAACTGATGTAACCTGTTGGGTTTATGCAGCAGGTTTTTATCAGGAGAATTTGACCTTCTTTCCAATGGGGAGCCTGAAGGGTGTTGTTTAACAAAATAAGCCAGTGCCGCTGTGGGAAGACAGCGAGTCTCTGGAATTCAGGCGCCATGCTTTCCATCCAGCAGGGCATGTTGTTGTTGTACAAAGAAACATCCAGCGTCTAGAAAGATGTGGTGGCCCGTGGATGCTCAGACATGAAACATGGTGCTACCGTTGAGCAGAGACCAGGGTTTCTGTGCAGCTGATAAATTTACCTGATTTCACGGAGCTGCCATACTGGTTTTTCCTCTACAGCACTGGGTCCAAACCAAGCTACTCTCCTTGCTGTATAAATAGGAGAGGAGGGATCCCTGTGTGGGTCCCAAGGGGCTGGGAGTTGTGGGTGTGGTAAGGTGGAAAAACAGGGGAAGCAGATGGGCTGGAACAGGAGGAATTTTGTGGCAGGCTCACCCCCAACGCAGCAGCGCACAGCAATCTGCATCAGCGCCGCAGTGAAACAAACCTCTGGGATGTGACCATTTGATTGTAAATTGAAACTGCCTTGGGATGTCGTAGCGATTGAGTTTCCCGGCAGAATCGTAGGATGTGAATTGCCACAGCTCTGCCAAGTAACAAAAGATGCACATCTGTGCAGGAAGATGGGCTTCTCCCCTCAAACACACAGAATTTCTGGATTTCTTTTGGATGTCTTTTGCAAAGAAATAAAATGGGATAAATACCTTTGTTTTTCTGTAGCTGCTCTTCAGGATGATTTTGCTCCTGGCAAAATCAAGCAGAAGAGTAGCAAAGGACTGGAAAGGAAGGAGGAGCTGGACATGCCCAGGGTTAGCCAGGGGATGTGTCATGGCGGGAGGGAGAGAGTGGATCGAGAATTCCTGAATGCCGGGAAAAAAGCAAGATCTCTGTTTCTATCTTTTCTCTTTTCACTTCCATGCAGACGCAGGATGTGTATGTTTGTGGCCCGGGTGTTGCTTTGGAGGGAGGCGGTTTGGATGTCGTGTGTGTAATCCAGGGGGTGAACTACTGATACAGCGAGTTCTGCAGGTACGCCTGTGGGAACAGCTGGCTGAGGAGCAGGGTAACAGAACGAGGTAAAGGAGGTGTCAGTCCTTCTGTAGCACGTCTCTGCTGGAATTCGAGGAAGGAAGACAAGACACCAAGCATGGTATTGGGCGTCTCTTGAGGTGGATGTGATATTCCTGTGTACAAAACGAGGTGTTAGCTGTAAGCACAGTGACCAAAGGACTTGAACGTTTGTTTCAGTTCGTGTACATTGAGATATTTTTCTCCTCTTACAAAACATAAGCAAACTGCAGTACAATGCTCTGTACGGTTTGGTTATTAAACCTTTTGAACAGCCGTGGCCTTTTGTTCTCTCGTTCTGGATGGCAGGTGAG
The DNA here is from genome assembly GCF_000710305.1 of Buceros rhinoceros silvestris. Classification (NCBI taxonomy): domain Eukaryota; kingdom Metazoa; phylum Chordata; class Aves; order Bucerotiformes; family Bucerotidae; genus Buceros; species Buceros rhinoceros. Next base: position 53,244 of record NW_010428898.1, on the reverse strand, counting down.
GGTGTATCTGTTCAGGTAATCATGCTCTGTAACTACAGAGGAATGTAAATGGCATTTCTTGATACACCAAACAGCAGCCTCGGAATATAAATGGTATTTATGAGGAAGCTGGGAGTGCTTTAAATATTGTGAGCCCGCTCTCTTTGACACGTGGGGGATAACGATACTGAAACACAAGGCTCTTTGTAAACTGTTTAATGGCAACAATTTTCTAAATCAAAGCAATCTACGCTTCCCCATTTACAGTTTCATTTCTGAGTGCTAAAGTCTCGTAAAGGGGTTTACAGCACTGAATCTTCAGCTTCTGTGGACTGTTTTCCAGTGCTGATGCAATAGCATTATCTTCAATTGAACATTTCATCTTTAAAATTATAAGGAATTTTTCTGCTGTTTTATGCAGAAATAGAATGCTAACACACAAAATTTATTTTTAAACTGTGGTGGGGGCTGAAGAAGCACATTTTATGGAGGTGCCATTTGATGCTTTGAATTTAGACTTTAATAGTAAAATGTTTTAAAAAAAATCACAGTGCCGATCTTTGTACTGGAAATGATACAGATGCGAGAGTGGACACAAACCTGCTTCTGCTAACCCTAACCCTAGTAGCGACGTTACAGTTCCACTGGCGTATTCCCTTTCGCTGCTGACCTTTACCAACAGGGTGTTTTTTGAGAAGCAGCTCGGAATTATTCATTATTATTATAGTAATGAATATGAACGATGTGAATGTCATAAAGCTTACATCACTTCCTCCTGGCCTTAGGAGGTCTTGTGTGTACATATACAGAATTTTTAGCAGGAAAGTCATCATTTTAGGCCCCACTTCTGATTCACCTTAGTTCGTGCTGACTGTTGGTGAAGAACTGTCCCCTAAGAGCGCTTGCTAATGGATCTAGACAGCTCAGGTGACATTCCCACCACTTTTCCCTCAAGAAACTTCCACATTCTCAGATTTCACTGTCAAAAATGTTTTTCCTCCTGTTCAACCTAAATCTTCCTTTTTAAGAACACTTGCTGCTTCCCCTTGGAAGGGGAATATGCTGTTTCCTCCTGCCTTCAGTTGTCTGCTCCATTGACACAAAGAGCACAGCAAGTCCTTCTCCGAAGCAGAAAGGTTTTTTATATTGTCAGGTCCACCTGTGAAGTCTTGTTTCAAAGTTCTCATGAGCAGAAACATGAAAACTTGGGTGATGTAAAATACGCATCGTATTTGTCTAAGACAAGCTCTGTGTAAGTGTCTAATTCATGTGTCACATTAACTCTTAGATGTGAAAGAGTTGTGTCTTCAACTCATCTTTACCTCTGTCTCTTTCTTCCTCCCGTGACTGGCAGGTTGTTCTTGAATGGTGTGTTTGGTGTTTGCAAAGGCTTCTGAGGAGCAAAAATGTGTAACTGAAGCCTGTGTGTTTCGTATCACCCCTAACGTGGATTCATATACGAACATGCAAATGCGTTCCTCCGCGTGGTGTCCCCCTTTCCTCGGAAGGGCAGGCAAGGGCTTCCTGTAAAAGTTACTTCCCTGGAAGAGGAGGTTTTCCATATGACCTGACCTTGCAGAGGAGGCAGGACTGTGACTATTTTCTCGTTAGTCCAGTATATGCATCTTCACGGACAAGAAGCATTAAATCTTAATGTAGTGTTTTAAGAAAGAAGTCATGAGTATGCAGGTGTGGAACTGCTGTTGCTCAGGCTAACAGGAATGGATGGGGACCTCTGTGGAGATGACCTTGTGATGGTTTTCATTCATACAGAGTGCTCAGCTTTATCAACTGCAGGCAAACTGCAGAGTGTTACCAGCTATTGCCAAGCGAATGATAAAGAAGGAAGTTTTTGGAGGGGTGTCTTTGGGCTGATGGGTTCTGGGGTTTTTAGTGGGTTCTTCTGGAGGGTGGGAGGAGCTTGGCTTGGGGTTTTGGGAGTGGGTGTAGATTAAGGAGGTTTATTCCTGTAATATTTTTGGTGTCATTAAGGCTGGATAATGTCATGTTTTTAGGTAAATAGTGACTTAAAATAGGATAAGAAAAATAAGTGGCCCGTGGTAGTGCTGGGCCTAGTACCTGGCAGTCGCTCACAGACCACACAAATGCAAATGGTGTTGCCCAGTTTCAGCCGTTCCCAGTGTGTGACGCGATCGGGTGTTGCTCTGGCTGAGCTGGCGAGTGGTGGCTGGACTGTTGGAGATCATCCAGCCTTACCGCGATAGGACACGAAAAATCTTTATGGAGGGATTGGAGAGGGAGGGAGATGTTCCTTTCTGTCCTTACCGGTTCTTTGTCAGGTTTAACAGTACCAGGATTCTGATTTATTCTTCAGGAGCAAAACGGGGGATCGGTTTGTACTTACCTCATCAGGCTCATCCTCTTCTCGTTTAAGAGCTTTCCTGGGGGGTGGGGGGAGGGGGTTAATTAGAAAATCAGCAAAACAGAAAACTTGTCAACCCCTCATTCATGTTTTTCTTTTTTTAAAGGTTCTTTTTAAATATTATTTCTTAAATTCATGCTGTGGAAGACGTGTTGTGTTGGTTTGTACTTGGCTGGAATTGCTGCCTCGGTGGCTGTGTCGCTGTTTGTGTTCTGGGACGCTGACTTTCGTCTTGCTCAGTACAGTGCCTGCTTGTTTCTGGTCGTGGCTAAGGAGGGAGGGTGTCCCCCCTGCGCGTCTGCGGTTTTT
>NW_010428898.1:39577-50541 GCF_000710305.1 Buceros rhinoceros silvestris | reverse complement strand
GTTTCTGGGCGGGGCTAGGCAGGAAGGTTGTCCCCACTGCGTGTCTGCGTTTCTAACAGCGGCAGCCAGTGAAGTACATATTACCCACCTTCATCCAAAGGGAATTTTCATCTATGAAACTTCAGCTATTGGGGAAAACCCACTGTGGGTGGGTAGATATGAACTTCCGTAGCACCGTTAAAATGTAAGTGAACTGAGCGCGGGTTTCCTAAAGCTGTTAAAGAAACTTCAGGCACATCAGATGTTCTGTGGTGTGTGGCAGACGGGTCCAAAATGAACTTTAATCACTTCAGATTAATAGGAAGAGTTTTCTCAGCTCATGTCGTAACAGTGAACATCAGCAGTCGTGCGTTCCTTCATTAGCACCTACCAGGGAGGGTAACGACGTCAAACTAATGTCAGGCATCACGATGGTCTGCTCGGCGCTGCAGTGACGGTGCGTTTACTTACACTGCAGTGAAACAGTAAAGGAATCCGAGTTCTTGTGGAATAAAACAATACTTTTATTTTTCTGATGGCATTTTTGAAACAGTGGTTTCAGTGGTGAGCTTTCTTCTGTTCTGACTGTGAGTCCCTTTGCTCTGAGTGTCCCTTTTTAATCTTGGCAGATTTCCATAATCCCAATTTGTGGATCTTACAAAGTTGTTTCAGACATGCTTTGAAGGGTTTAAGAGCACGGGAAGCTGGGAGAGCTTTTCTAGGAGCTAGTGTGGGTCCCTGCCATACCACACCGTGAGCTGCTGGGGGTTGAATTTCTCTCAGTTTAACTTGGATGTTAAAGAATTTAGAAACTTTCTATTTTTCATTTACAAAACAATAGAGCTGTTGCTTTAACTATTTGATGTGCAGGTTTCATTACAGTGAAATCCCCGAGTCTGAGGCAGCTGGTCTGCGTCCACAGGCCAGACACTCAAACCTGGATTTGAACAATTACTTTAATCTCCCATCTGGTGGCTAGACTTGTCCGGACTTTGTCCTCCAGACTTGTGGATTTGAAAAATAAAAATAGTAGTGAAGTCAGTATTGCGAATGACATTTGCAAAGATAAAGTTTAACATTTGAGCGCGTGCAGGCTGGCAGGGCGTAGCTGCGGCACTTGTATGTGAGCAAGAGCAGCAGGCTGGCTCCAGAGCCTGCAGAGAGGTGTGAGTGGGGAAAGCAGAGTCCCGTTTTCTACAGCAGAGGATCTGTTTATACGCAGATGCTGTCATAAGGCTTTAGACTTGGTGTATCCCAGGGTATACCAACGCAAGCTTGTAAATCTGTCTGAAGACTTTGGGTACTAGCGTGTGCCTGATGAGTGCTGGAACAGAGCTGTTGGTCCGGTTGTCTGCATGGAAGAGCTGAGAGGTGCACCCCACGCAAGTGACTCAACCCCTCGCGAGAATGAAAAGCTGCCCCTAAACTTCCTCTTGAGGCGTTACGTGTAACTACGCAGGTTTGGAGAGCCTCTTGGAAAAGAAGCCTCTGCTTGTCGGTGTTTCCTTGAAACATTTCAGGAGTGGCTGCGACTTGGGGGTTTATTTCCAGCAAAATGCTCTTCCTTTGGAAAATCTGTGATGTTCTCGCCTAAGTGTTCCATCCATGTTGGAACGGTAGTTTACCCATTACAACTGGAATGCTTAGTCCTTTTGACCCCTCCCTACCCCAGTTACATAGTGACCATGTAGCCCTACGTTTAAGGAGAAAAATGGAGACGCTGGGGACAGTGATGTGCCACAGTAAGAGCATTGCAGCTTCAGCTGAAGTTGCTGCTTGGAGCCCTGGAAGTGCTGAGCTGCTGCTCTGTCTGAGGTCAGCTAGTGAGTATCCGGGATAACCCGAAACAGAAGGAACCAAGAGGTAAAACACCGACGGCTCCCCCAGCCCTCCTTTTCTAGAGTTGTATCAACAGTGTGCTGCATCAGAGGCACAACAGGAGATGGAGTCGTTAAACCAGAAGAGTTCGGAGTACACAAACTCCGTGGGAAGATAAACCCTTCGGGCTGTGGAAGCTGAAATAAGCATAAGGAGAATTAGGAAAGAACAGAGGGACGGGAGCTGCATAGCTCTTTTTGGCTGGTAAACAGAACAGGAGAGAATAGCTTTCTGTGTGTTCGGGAAGTTCTGACAGGTCATTAATTCTGGAGAAATTGCTCCAAAGCTGCTGATGTGTGGCTGCCATTTCCACGTATCTCATTAACTACTGCCTAGGTTAAATGCTGATGTTCACTAGTGTAAATCCAGCTATGCAGCTGGTGACTGTAATTGGTTTGGGATGCATTTTAGCTAGAATGTTAGTCTGAGGAAAAAAGGGAAAAAAGCAATGATTTTCAGTGGGACAATTGTAATTTTGAGTCTCGCATTCTGAAGTACAAAATAAATAGCTCCTTCTTGAAGAGGAGGATGATGAAGTGTGCAGCTGGTAGAGGCATCCAATTCAGCAACACTCACTAACCACTTCAGCAAAAGCCCCTGGGTTGTGTGTCGTCGCACAGAAGCAGCCCTGAATTTCACGGGTAGCCCTGTATAAATAACTGTTGTGAGGTTTAGTGCATTGCCACCCTTCCTTCCATTGCTTGAAAGGAGGGACATGGGGGACACCGTTTCCCTGGGACAGAGGGTAAGAGGGAAATCTTGCCATTCTGGAACTGAAACAAGAAAGAAAGAAGTGAAGTTTAATCATGCCGGCTACCAAAACGACCTTGCCTGCCTTACATCCCCTTAGTCAGCAGCCAGCTTACAGTCTCTTGCAGTTGTGGGCTCTGGGAGCGCCCTGACTGCTGGGATAAGAACTACATCTCTCTTGCAAGACCAAAAAAAAAAAAAAAAGTACCATGTTGATAGCGTGAAAAATAATAGAAAGTTTCCAAACTGTTGTTCAATTCATTGTGCGCTAGTTGGGCCCAGGAGAACATCCACTTTCTCCTTCGGTTGATTATGCAAATGTGAATAAATGTGAATACCTATTCCTACTTTTTATCCTCTGTAATCTAATGTCTCCCCTGACACAATACTCTCAAATTATCTTCAGTGAGTAATGACTTGCATTTAGCATTTTATACCAAACCGTCATACAGATCATTTTCTGTAATACTTTACATAAATGAGGAATCCTCCCCCATGGAATGTATGTGGCTGCCAGGGAGGTTTTACAAGATTAAAAGTGCAAACAACACAATTCTGGTGTAATTTGGAAACACACGGACGGAATAAAATGGTAAACTTGGAGGTTACAGTAAATTACAGTGTCAGTCTAAAGCGTTCAGGGAGTCCTTTGGCTTTCCCCAAATGTGATTATTTTCTTGGTGGTGTAAACTGGTAACTCAGCCATTACCCTGCTGGTCGTTTTCAGTAACCTTGCTAGGTCTGTCCGAAACCTAACAGTCGTATTCCAGGTGCATCGTAGGTCGTCAGAACTCTTTAGAAGTTTGACAGATGCCTTCATGTGCCTCAGCTTTGTGTAATCAATATGAAAAGGTAGAACTTCTCGAGTGCTTTTTCTCTCCCATGCTCCCATCCCTTCCAAGTCCCCGGTTCCCTTACAGCTCCCAGCTGCACTCCTGGCAATAGAAGAGGGTTTATTACCTGCGGTGTCATCACCAGGAGGTGATTCACAGCGATGATGGAGTGCCCATAAAATGTGACCTTTAGGAAACAAACTGGGCCAGACCATCTGAATTCTCCAAAGAGCACCCATGTTTAGTTTTTCCTGTTAATATTACTACAGGGGAAGAGATAAAAATTTATATTGATTTAGAAAGAGGTGCTGAGTGACTGCTTTCTAGGGGATCAAGAGGGGGAATAGCAGGAGTTTTAAATGCTGGAAGAACAAACAGAAGGCAGAGAGGAAGGTTCTGTGGAGCAGCAGGAGGGGAGGGATGGTTGAAGAGAGCATCAGGAAAGGAGGTGTTGAGGGAGGGAGAGAACTTCTAGTGTGCATGGGGAGAAAATCAGTCATCCAACAGCACGTGCAGATGCTGAGCCTGTATTGCTGAATCACGGCTGCGTGTTTGTGAGCGGCATTTGCCTGGTAGAACAGGAAGCAATGAATCTGTTCTAAGGGTATGTCCTCTCTCTCGCCTGGCCTGAACTGCCCGGCCTTCGACAGGATCACAGCAGTGTCTCGAGGCTCTGTCTGGGATTGTTGAGCAAACCAATACCACAAAAAGCCACACGGTCACCACAATATAGCGAGAAGTTCAGGGGTTGAAGTATTGTCTTGTAGTGTGGAGAAGCTGAATTTATCTCCCTCCTGCCTCACCTGGAGCCTTCTCTCTCTCTTGTGCAGTTCATATTTTATTAACCATATAACACAGAAAAGGTTCAACTGGAACAGGTCCGACAGTCAAGGGGAAAGCAGAGCAAATTCTTGACCTAGCAGTTGCATCTTCAACCCATCAGGATTTTCAGACAGAAATGGCTCGGCAAACTAAGGTGCACTTTATAGTCCCTGGCCCTCAGGGACTCGACAGACAGGAGGGCATCTGACAGGTTTTGACCTGATCTTCTACATCAGGGTTTACAGCCTCAGCTGTTCTCTTGGCTTGTCCGTTGGAAAACAGCGAAGTGCCTGCCAGGGGTTTTGTGGGTGAGGTTCTCCTGACACACATGTGTCTCAGCCGGGAGACCGGGCTTGCGGTCCTCCCTTTTATTCTTTCTGGTTTTGAAATACGCATTTCTCACTCCGTAGTAGATGCCACTATATCCAGGTGAAAATTTCTGTTCTTGAACCAGAAAGAAAGAGCAGGCGAGTATATGGCTGTCTGTTCCAAACACCAGACTGACTTAAAATTCAGAGCTTGGTATTGAAATGGAATAAATAGGGGAAAGGCAGGATTTGTTACTTAGATTACTCTTGGACATCAAAGTCACTTGCAAAAGAAACAGGATATTGTTACCTTAAAAATTTGTATTTATATTTTAGGGGTTTTTTTAAGTTTACATTTAATGTTTTTTTTAATTAAAAAAAAAAAAAAATTAGATGGAATTTCCCTGTCTTGCTCTTTGAAGCTTTGGCTAGAGACCAGAAGGGCCTCGTTAAGGATTGCTGAACATTTTTTTCTCATTTTGCTACTTCCCTACTGATACTTTTATTACTTTTCCCCGTGGTGCTTGACAATGCATATGTTTTGTGTAGTGCATTACTAAGCATCATAGGAAAGCATGTGAGGAGCAAAAAGAAGTTATTCTTGAGGCATCCGTAACACGAGCTCATTTATGTATGAAACCTGCCAGCACTATAAAGGAACTAAGCAGTTGGGTGGTTTCAAAGCCACTTCGGCCATGCAACTCCAGAGAGGAATTTACCTGTCATTGCTTGGTGGGGCTGGAAGCAGCTGCAGTGCGATAGGAAGGGGGACGGGTGGAACACCTGCACCGTGGTGAGTGATGCGAATCCACTGGAGAAATCCCTCAGATAAATCCCTGCCTTGATAGTGTCCGTGTTGCCTCCTTTGGTCTGTTTCTTTGGCATCCTGTCTTGTTCTGTGCTCAAGGTCTTTTGCTGCTGCTCTTCTCGAGCCAACGGTCCTGTTGGCTGACACGACACCCCACACCGCAGCACCGCCTCCCCTTGGGATCATGCAAATGTAGGTCTGCAGGTAAAACTGTTTCTGCCCTAGGAGTGGGTTGTAGTGACGCTGTTTGATACCAGCAGAAAATGGGGGCTTAATCCACTCTATGCAGGTGTTGAAGAAGTGACATAGGTGATGGATTCCTTTCATCGCTAACGGATTCCTTCACGTCCAGAGAGACAGTGAAATGGTGCATTCTGTCCTCTGCAGATTGTATTACCGGTTCTGCAATAGTGTCAGCCCTGCACCCATGGCCTTCGAGGGCTCTAACCTCCTGTTAGCCTCCCCCGAGCGCACGCCGTGGTGCGTGCTGGCGTTCCGACAGCCCGTGTGCAGAGAGCCAGTGTTGTGGTTAGTGATGTGGTGTTCTGCCAGACGTGGGTTAGAAGCAAACCTTAGAGTAAAGGTCATTTAAACGGTCATTTTGATCTCGTAAAGATACTGCATTTGCCCAACTGGAAAATACAGTCTGAAGCAAATCAAAGCAACATGTGCAAACAGTTTTACAGTTCAGTCAGCCAGAGTCTGAATAGGCTTCGTGATCATGATCTGATTTCACTTACTGGCCTAAACACTCAGAGGCCTGCGTTCGTTACCAGGCTCTTGGCTGATGTGTTCCCAAGGTTGTGTATCCCTGCCGTGGGGAACTGCGGCTCCATTTCTCGGGGGTTTTCCCCAAAGTGGGACCGGGGGTGTTCCCAAGGTTGTGTATCCCTGCCGTGGGGAACTGCGGCTCGATTGCTGGGGGTTGTCCCCAAAGTTGGTACTGGGTTCTTCTGAAATTAAGCTATGACCGTAGATGCTCAGTGCTTTGGAAAATCAAGTCTTTGTGCATCCTTTTTCCTCTTGTACTCTGTCCATAAAACGGAGTAAAAGATTTTATAGCTACATAATAAAAGCCTATTAAATATTCACCACCTAGTGTGCATTACTTTAAAGCAGATCAATAAGAGATGACCAGAATGAAAAATCCTCACAGTCATGTAAGAACTCTTCCAACAGAAAGCCCCTTTTCTTGCCCGTACTGCTTAATTCATACATGGTGATTTCATGGTGATTTTTTTTCCCTTGATATTATTCTTAATTAAGCTTCAGAAAAGAGACAGAATGTGCCTATTGGGGCTAAACTCAATTTAATTAACAATACATTCTACCAGATTTCTTGGATATTATTATACTTTTTCTTCTTGCCTGTAAGACACACATTTCTTGTTTGTGTAGTTAACAAATTAAATAAAACCATTAAAGGGTTATATTTTTAACTCTGGAGTTTTCTTACCCCCACATGCACCTTTTAATGTTTGGAATTAAGCAGCAGGGAGATTTAGGTTGGATGTTTCCAGGCCATTATAGTTAGCTATACCTCCGAGATCCATTCGGCAGCGCAACGCTAACGGAGCACTTAATCTGCGTCACGGCGAGGACTCGAGGGTGCGTGCCCAGCGGAAGGCATTTATTTACCAAATTAAAAGCACAGCAAGGAAAGGCCTGGGTGGTATTTAAGCATATTTTATCGACTCCTATTCTGCTTCTATTTACTAAAGTTCTCACTGATGGAAGATGATGGATGAGCTGATTGCTTGGCTTTCGAAAAGGTGAAATACGTCTTCTCTGATTTATTCTCGCATTGACAAAACAGCTTTTGGTGCAATTGGAGAGTGTCCAAGTCCAGCTATAGATACGGAGAGTCCTGGCAGCTCCTCGCGCTGCTCTATTACACTCGAGCTTGTGTGTGTCTTGTAATGGAGATCCTGACAGATTTCAGATTTAATGTCAAGCCCAGTGTTAAAGTCAATTATAGACGTGTATAAATCTATAAGCCTCTCTGTGGATAATAAAAAGATTTGTGTGTTTGGTTCCTGACTTAAATGGAACTTCATTCCAGAGGGGGATCTGGCCTGTGATTTCTGTGCTTATGGGATGCACGGTTTGTGTACACAAATGTGTTACCAAAACGTGAACTGAATTTGATTTGTTCAGGGTACCCAGCACAGAACACTGCTTTGGGTCTAGGCGGTGACCTTGGTGTGGCGGTTTCTTGCTTTCGATTGGATCCTGCTGTAGTTGTGTGGTTATGGGCTGGGCTGTGCCCATGGGATGGATTTCTCACAATATACTGTGGAGTTTTCTGATTAAGAAAATTACTTAAAATATGTCATAATACAGCACTGTGAAAATGTGATAAGGTTAATCATATCAAGGGCTTATTTTCTGATCTCGGGTATTTAAATTCAGCCTACAGTAGCTAACCACTAATTTTACTACAGGGCCAAGAGCAAAGACTGTATCTTATCGTCCACCCTAAATGTCTGTGTCTCATTTGTTCCTGCTGCTTTTTCAAGATCTGCAATGAAAGATATCTAGATGGAATTCAGATAAGTGCATCTTCTATAAAATCTATAAAGTACGTGTCAAACACGTGAGATCTGGCATTTCAGTTCCATAACGCTTTGGTATCTTTTTAGTGAGTCTTTTTTTATGGAAAGGCAGATCTTTATCTAGATACCTAGTTTGTCTCCTCATTTCAAGTATCACCCTTTGCCAAGATTGTGGCTATTTCCTACAGCTCATGATTTTATAAATTCCTTTTCAGACACTGATGTTCACTGCAAGGCTACATCAGAGCTGTCAGACTTGACAAATAAATCTTCAAGTCTTGGAACAAAAGGGCTTTCAATCACAGAGCTGGCGATAAACGTCCTGGGTTAATAATGCTGCTCTTCTTGGGGAGAAGATGACTCAAACAGCAGAGAAGTAACAAGTGATTTCTATCATCTTGCAGATATGAAAAGAATATTGTTCACAGAGCATTTGAACGTAGTTCTTGAATAATGCCACATTCTTCTTAGTGCTTTTCATAAAAGATAAGGAACGAACGGAGCTGGTGGGGCTCGGGGCACTCCAAACTGTCTGCGATCATTGACTAGATGCAGGGTGTCCGGTTCAGTGCGTTACGTGTTCACGTAAGGAAGTTCTTAATCAGGGGAAGGTACCTGCAGGCAGGCACTGTCTAGGAGATGCTCTTTCTTTCCTTGTAGTTCTGAAATTGGCTGAAAGGAATAGTTGAGTTTGGAGCAATCCAAGGGAAGCATTAAGCAGGAAACTGGCTGCAGACTCCCAGCTTTATAAAACCACACTAAAAACCTCTACTCCAATCCTTATTTTTCAAAATATGTGCTTTTTGCACTTCTGCCTGTTGTTTGTTCTGTTCTCTCGATGGTGCTCGTTTCCTTTCTCGCTGCTCTAATGGCTTTCTTACTCGCTACGCGAGTGGTTTCCAAACACAATGAAATTACAGATTGCGGTGTTAAGCAATACCAGTCATTGTTCTGACAAGAGAGCTGCACTGTGACGGGATTGCCGCATAAAACGCAGAGAGTGAAGGAAGAGAAGTGCCATTGTGCAGATCAGAAACGGAAGCTCAGAAACAAGGTATTTACTCAAACCCCCATTCGCTTTCTCTTTGGCAAGTCTGGAAACTGAAGCGTAATCTCTTTGCCTTATACATGAGGCCAGTGTTGGGTAATTCTTTTTTTTTTTCCTGAAATGATTAAGAATTGATTGATACATATGTTTATGGAGCTTTCCAACTTCGGGGAAAACACAGAAAGAATCTTATAGTTTCATTACTGTTTTTTTAGGAACTTGCCACTATCTCAACAGAGGACTTATGGTTATTTTACTTCCTTTTTTTTTCTTCATCATCATCATCCTCAGGCTTACCTCCTGCTAACAAAGCGGCAAGTGGGAAATTTCACTGTAGACATTCTTCTGGAAGGTCCTCAGACGCTGTGTTGTTGGAGACTCCGTAAACAATTAGATGGGTGTAAACAGTGTGTTGAGGATTAGTTATCGTGAGTTCAGTGAGTCGTGTAGCTGTAGCAACATGTTTTTGTTCAGCAGCCTTTACTTACTGAAGGTAAAGCAACAGCAGCATTTGCAAGACTTTTTGGGATCAGCTGGCATTTAAAGGGGAAGATAAAAAACCCTCTGTGCTTTGTTCTGCTTTAAAAACAGAGATGACTGAAAATGCCTTTGCCTCTGACATGCTCTCCAAGATTGTGAGGAAAGGCTTTGTACATTATTAATAAAAAGATTGTTATCAGTGTAATTTCTTTCTGTTCTTAGTTCCCAACGTGAACTATGTGAGTGCTCAGAAGCAGAGGTGCTTCTACGTGTGTGACCAGCTTGTGGAGGTTTTTAAGCATCAGAATAGATTTGCCAGGCTTTTGTCGTAGCTACTTGTCTCGTTGTGTGTTGTATTTGTATATATACTGCAGTGAGTTTCACTTTGATTCCTGTGACGTAGCTCAGTGGGGTCAAGCCGGGAAGCTCTAAGACCTTCAGGTGTTCAGCACAGGCGAGGTGCAGGGAGTCTGTCTCATCAGCGCGTTATTTCCTCATTGCTGATCCCATGTTGTAAGGGAGAGCTGTGTAGAAGGACGGCATCAACTCAAACTCTCATTCGTGTATCTAAATAAAACCTTATTTAAGAGTTAAATATTCTGTTGTAAATTGATACCAGTTTTAGGAAGGTCGGATGCATCAGTCACTGAGAGAACACAGTTCTTCAGATTAACTAGACTTGGCAAACGGGTTAAGCATAAGCTGTAAGTCAAGCACGTGCTTAAATCTCATTGACTTTTTAAAAGCAATATGAGTGCTGTTCTGTGCTAAATTGGAAACTTAATGCTGTTTCCCTGTCATCAGTTTGAATTTATTTTTAGCTCTTCACACAGTATCAGGAAAAGAAGGTTCCAGACACTTCATGCTTGTCTTCATAACAATGCGGAAATGAACCCAGCCTCACTTCAAGGTGGTTGTGCTGGTGTTTCTTGTAAAAGTGCAGCAGCATCCTTTCTCCTTCTGAAGACTGATCATTAGAGGTCATCAGATAAACTGCACCTGAACAGAAATGGTGTTTGCCAGGTATAAACATGTGCTACTGCCTTCAGAGGTAAAGGAACAGATGGGGGACCTTCCTTTGCTTCGCTGTGTCCCTCACCAGGACTTTCACCAGTCGCTTCACCTGCCCAGGAACAGCTTGGCTGGTGAGGCATGACAGAACTCTGGCTGTACTGGACCTCAGTGGGAGCAGCTGTCAGAGTAATTGGTATCTGGAGATGCTATTATAGCTAATAAAGTACCATGTCTCTTAACGTTGAGAAATTGAACTTAAATATCATGTTTGTGGAGTTTGGAGGAGATGGATTTTAAATCATACTCCGTAATTTTTCACATGCTGGGAAGAAACAGAAGTGTTCTGGCCTGTTATTGCTGCTTTTTGTTTTGAGAGCAGCCCTTTGCGGGTGACAGAGGTGGCCATTTACCCCTCTTCCTCTCCCCTGTTAGGAAAAAAAAAAAAGTTTGTTATCAGGAACGGTTTGTAGCTATGGGCTAGGCATTCCT
>NW_010428898.1:23465-39467 GCF_000710305.1 Buceros rhinoceros silvestris | reverse complement strand
GGGCATTGTAAGACAGAATCTGGCACCAGGGTCTGTATTTCTGACCTATTCTTGGGGTTTAGCCTAGTACATCGGTTTGTAGGTTCTGTTACACTGCCTCTCCAGCGACCAAGCAGCCTCCACTTCAACACTCACGATGGTGTGAAAACCCCTATTCAGTGAGGGCTTTGTTGATTTACTTGTTTGGCTTGTTCAACAGAAAAATTACCAGCAATTTTTAGAATAAGTTCTGAAGAAGAACTGTGAATTGGAATCTGAAGAGACCTCATTGTCCTCTATGAGAAATTCAGTCCCCACCAGACTCAGGAAAACCAATGCTCTGTGGCTCCTTTCCCAAGAGCTTCTTATCTGTCAGAAAAACTGCTGGGGTCGAAGTGTTTCTTTTCCTGTGCACAAAAGAACTGTGGGCTGTTAATTGAGCAGTAGCAGACAATGCTCTAATTTCATGGAATCCAAAAAAAGAAAAAGCAAAAATATTCCTTTAAAAATTCCACCCTAAAGTTTCTTCCAGTCGTGCTGAGAGAATGGATGAGGTGTGCCGGCACACCTGGAAATGCTGAAACTAAGGGGACTCATGCTTCCTTACCGCAAACAGAGGAAATTTTGGTGTCAGTGAATGGTCTAGGGTCCAAAGCTCGCATTAGAGCCGTCAGCTGGGGCTTCTCCACAGTGTGCTGTACCGTGAGTGGCGGAGTGACAGCAGCTGGTAAAATCGCTTGAAGGCACCTGGGCAAGGCATCAATGGCATCGATGACATCGATGCAGGGGCGGCTGTGGCACTGATGAATACTTCAAGGGGAGGAAGGGGAAAGGGGTGTGTGAGCTTTGTACATCAAGGTCTGTATGCGCCAGCGTAAAGGTTTCAGTACGAGAGAATGTAGCCAAGACATGTAACTGGATCATCATCTATTCCAGTCTGGAGTGCCAGCCTCCCCCAGAAGCGCCTGTTTGCAGTACAAGCCGCTTGCTGCAGGCCCAGCAGCTGAACATCTCTTCAGGGCTGTAACCAGCCAAAGCAGGCAGAGCCTGGAGTGCCCCTTTCTTTGCAAAGTGACACGGAGCAGGACGTGGAAAGACTTTTCACAAAGTAGCACGCAATTCGGATGGAAAGTGTCAGGTTTTGTAAATTATTAATCTTTGTGCTGCACAGAACTGTCAGCTGTAGGGGCGTTCAGTGTAGGAGGCTCCTGAGAGCACATTTCCAAACGGGTTGTACTGGGTTTTCTCTTTCTGCTGTGTTTTGGGGGTTTGTTTCTTCCCCCACCAGCAGCTGAATAAACAGGCAGTTTAAGTTCATAATTAGGACAGTAGCTGCCAGGTAGCAAAAGTTACAGAAGAGCAAGGCGAGTTACAGCTCGGTCAGAATCAGCTTGGGTGTTCCTGCCCCTGGATTCTGATTCACTGCAAAGGAAAGTGTAATGGGGGGGAAAATATTTCAGAACCTGGTAAGGAACTGAATGAGAATTGTTCTGTCCAGGTCACTACAGAAACTCAGTTTTGGTAGGAGATGCTAAACTAGCTCTCTGCCAAAGTTGTGATCGGAGCTGAGCAGCCGCAGTCCCGGGGGTTTGTGTGAGTTGAGAGGAGAGGGGTTTGCTCTGGGGTTGTGTTACCATCCCTCAGGAACTCGCCTTTCTGGGGCTGGCCATCTCCGGTATTTCCAGCCTGTGTTGTGTGATCATGGTAGACGCTCAGAAGTGGCTTTTGAGGTTTTCTCTTTAAAGGCTCTTTAAGACTGGCATGCTCAAGCAGACGGAAGAGATTCTAATCTCTGTTGGATATCTTTGCTTAAAATCTTCCAGGGTTTAGGAAGAGCTGTCTAAGAAGAATGAGAGGAAAATTGCAAAATATTTATTTGTTCAACCAATTAACTGTAGGACACTGCAGAAATTGTACCGTGTTCTGGTACAGAAAACAGCTTATCTGAACTACAGTAACATAATTAAATTGAAATGCCTCACAGGTCTATGTATATAGTATTACCGTGTGCTAGGATAGTTTATGATTTCAATAGTAGTTACATGGAGGTTAGGACAGCAATTAGTTCTAAAAGGGAGGGCAGTGCTAACACAGTATGCTTATCAATGCATCTGCTTCATCTTTTCTGTCTGTCATGTCTTTTAGCTGTGCAGGGTTTTGGTTTATGTCCAGAATCTGGACATCATGAATCTGCACAATCTGGACAATCACGACTCTGTGGAGCACATCTGCTGACTGTAGGCTGTAGGCAGATGTATTGGCTTAACCCAACCAGCCAATAAAGCTGGAGGATATTTTCAGCAGAATAATAGTAAACCCCAGACGGATCAAGATTATCCATTGAAAACAGTGATCTTGAGGTGAGGAAACACAACTGTTCTCCTGGCATTTAATGCCTCCAGTCTTCCACGGATGAACTGGTTCCCCCTGTTAGGAAGCCTGTGAATTTAAAGGTTGTCCGTCTTGAGAGGCTCCCTGATACTTAGGAGCCAGGGAAGGCGTGTGCTGGATCCGAGCTTTCAGCTGCAGCTGAAGCTGGCATAGTCTGTAGGTGAATTGGGTTCCATTTGCTTTGGGTCTTAAGAGGAAGCTGCCAGATGTTGTTGAAAGAGTCTGGTCTGGTTTCAAGCATCTCGTGTACGTTTTCCGCTTGCAGCATGCGTCATGAGTAGAAGGGGATGGAGATAGCCTGTGCTAATTTAAAACACGGGCAATAACTCTAATTTCCTTCTAGAGCAATTTTCCTGTTGTTTCCCTTTCCTTGTATTTCCTCCCCTGTTATGTCTGACTGGGTGAATTCATTTCTTTAATTGGAGAGAGAGCACAGGGACGTGTGAGTGTGCTTTTGTTCCTGGATTGTCCTTTGGGGTTTTCATCTCAACTGCTGTTTCAGAACTGGAATTACAGGACTTACGCAGATGGCCAGGGTTGCATGCATGGCAGCCGAAGAGTAGCAGGGCTGTGGAGGAGTGATGACCAGGACTTGGCAGGGGAATAATGAAGCACTGACCAGTCCACAGTGCCATTATTCTAATAAACTGTAAGACGTGTATTTTACTACCTCCTTGTCCCTCTTCTCATGTCGTATCTGTTTTGTTTAACTGGTGCAGCAGGCCGTGTGTCTGTCTCGTAAAAGATTTGAAGCAGAGGGATACCTTGAAAAAGAATATAGATATGAAATTAATGGCCAGTACAGGCTTACCCTTTAACATGCAAACACGCAGATTGCGATAGTGCCCCGTAGCACTGGCTGCTTTTTCCCCATTGTTATATTACGTTTAATTGCTGCAAACACACGTTAAAATGTTTGGAAATGGAAACGTCAGTGGTGGCTCTGATTTCTGTTTCCCTGTTTCGGAGGTGCCCTGTGCTGCCTTCTGTTCTTGGCTCCACTGCAGTCATGTGCCCTGTGTTTGGGAGTGCCAGGCCAGCGATGCCTTTCTCACTGGGATGCAGCGAGTCAGCAGTTTAAGCGGACGGGCCGGGAAGAAGTTCTGCTGAGACTCCCAGCATCGCATTAAACAACACTGCCCATCTTGCCTGTGCTGCCAGCCAAGAAAAACGTTGACGTGCTCTGTTATGCAACATCTGTTGTCAAGGATTGCGTGCGTTTTCATTTGGTGGCGGAGGAGGAAAGGTGGGGCTTTCTTCCCCCCTCCAACATTTACAAAAGAAATTAAACTGACATTTATGTGCAGAGCAGCGTTGATGCTGCAGCAGTTTTAAGAGCAAAGCAGTTTGGCAGATGCGTGGGTGGTTCTTGCCCCCTCTTTTAATACATTATCAGCAGTTGTACAGCAGCCTCATTACTTGCTTGCAAACAAAACAACTTGTCTGCAGTCCAGCGTGAGGCACAAGTGAAGACCTCTGCAGTAAGCACCTCCTCCAGCAGCTGAACTGGTGGTTGGGCACATCAAAGTCTTTAGCCTTAATAATGACAATTGATTTGTGAATTCAGTTGGAGGAAAAAGCTCTGTGGCTGCTTCAGTAAATAAAACGCTGCCGTAGCTAAGAACAAGCATCGTAGCACAGGTGCAGCTATGAACTGGGTGAAAGTTTGTGGTATTTATTACTGCTCTGTGCTGAGCTAGGAGCTCGTGCATCAGCAGGTACCATGTGTTGGCCCAGGGGCTGACGAGCAGGTACGTCAGTTGGTAAGTGTGCTCGGAGCAGCCCTCGTTCACACTCAGTTGGGGACCAGTGGGAGTTTTCAGTTCACTTCAGGTTAGTTTTTCCCACGGAAGTTACTGTCTTTGGCATATCCCGGCGCAGCTCATCCAGATGGTAATCGCAGTGGTGCTGGACAAGGGAGAGCTAGAGAGGTGGAGGATGTGCCGAGTAGTACCGGCAGGTGAAGAGTCCCATCCTCATCACTTCAGTCTCTGGATGGAGGCAGCTTGGACAGAGGGCAGCAGTTTAAAGCTGTTAGAGCACGCCTGATTAGGTCTGGGCTTGAATGTATTCTGCAAAATGCTGAGTCCTCGTAAAGGATCAAAATGAGCATTTTAGGCTTGCTCTGGTTTGGTTCTAATTCATTCCCTTTCTGGGTCATAGGCACCTGGGAAAGTTCAAAGCTACTTTTTTATGTGTAAAATGAAAATTTAATTTAAAGGTTCTAAAAACGTCCTTCATTTTAGACTTGAGCAGGGCAATGTGTTTGCCTGTGTGCTGAAGACTGCTCTGTTACAGGACTGTTATAGCTCTCCGTGTCGATGGGAGGAACCATCTAAACAGACAGAAAATCCAAGCAGAGCGCTCCAGAGAAGCCTCCCCTCGTTTCTATACCCCCTGCTCTATCTCGTGCTTCTGTGCTAAATTGTCGTAGCGACTTTCTCCAGCTGCCTGCAGGACCTATTCCATAGTGTAGAACCCGTACGCAAATGTTTGACTTCCTAACAGCAGCCGTTTTGGAGAGAGGCGGCTGCACAGTGAGACGGGAGAGCTGCCCCCTCCCTACAGCCACCTGAGGAATGGGACGTATTTAACTGCAAACGGTTAAAATCTGCACAACGAATGCTGTTGCCATGTCAGACAGGCCCTGTTCAGGCAGCCTGTCACAGTAGGTATTTGATAGGAATTTCGGGGTTGTTTTGGGGCAATTCAGTAATCTGTTGGTCTTTTCAGTCCTGCTTGTCAGCTAAATATACAACCGTTGTCCTCATCAGTTCAACTCCTTTCATATGCACGAGTCTGGTGTTATCACGTATTTTCTTGTAGCATTTTTAAAGTAATTTTTTTTTCTAGTTTGATACTGTTTGTGCATTGCATGCTGGAAGACTTTCTGTTACAGATTAATCTATTTAGAATGCTAGAGAACCATTTTTTCCTTTAAAGATTTATATTGCTTGCCTACTGCTTAAAGAAAAAATCTAGATGTTAAATAAATGTATGAATGCATGAAAGATTCTTCAAGTTTATAATCCTCTTAATATTTAATAAAAGCAATAAATCATTTTTATAAATATGTATAATTTAGATATAGATAGATTTAGAATACGTAAGGGAGTACAACAGGATAGTACATTCATCTCTGCTGGCATAGAAAACACCACTAATGGTTTATGAACGTATTAATCCTCATTGGTGAAGACAAATGCTCCACCCTCCTGCAACCTATTAACAATGTGGCTTATGGAAAGTTACTTTTACAAATTTCACTGAATTCTTAAGTTTCTCGTGAAATGGCTGAAGAGTGGGCACAGTGATGTCTGACGAATATTGGATTCTAGAGGGAAAGTGGTGCTACTGGGAAAGGGCTGATTTGGTAGAAAGAACCCGCGTGAGCTGTAGGGATGGGGGCTGGTCTCCACGTACTGTTCAGTCCTTGGTCGCTCTGCTGAGACTCCTTGTAGTCCACTGGGACTGGGCAGTTTCGGGGTTAAGAGTCGGTGGGGATGGGGAAAGGTGGCTCTTCTCATCCTTGATGGAGGTGATGTGATCAGGTGTAGAACTGGTACCAGTTTTGTCCTAGTCACTTAAACATCTGGAAGTGTAGCCCTGGGTAGAGCTGCAGAAGTGCTTTTTATGTGGGTTGTTTGGCAAAGAGTCAGAGAAGAATTAAGGCTAGAATTTGCAGATAAAGGTGTGATGCTTTTAAACATTACTCAATTTTCTATAAATAAATACATATAACTAAACTGTGCTTTCTGCTGTATGCGCAGAGATTAAACAAGGGCTGTGAGCTTTAGGGAAAGCATACAGCCCTTAGCCAAAGCTCAGAAGGTGCTAAGAGGGAAGGAAGGTGGAATAAATGAGGATTGAGAAAATGGCCTCACTCGTATTAGCATAAAAATCCTTCCCATGGAAGAAGTGCTGCTCACTAAGGGAACAGCACTTCATGTTCTATAAAAGTACTGTCACAGCGAAGTTTTGTTGACATCATTGGCTCTTTTTCAAGTGGGTTCTGTGTGGGGAGACATTTGGATGATAATGTTGTTGCTGCTGTTTGTTGAAAAGTGGGGTGTGAAAAGGGGGTTTATTCAGAGAAATAGAAGTCAGAATGTTTTAGGGACGTGCAGCTTTTCTGCTCCATTACGGTGAAGGGCCCCCACGTGCGCTCCTGTCAGTGAGAATGGGTCAGACTGACACATCAGCTCACCTTTTCATGGACAAATCGTGTGCACGCGGCTGGCTCGCACGGGTGTTTGGCCAGGGAGCAGTGAATTCTTAAAGGAGGCTCACTCAGCTCCTTACAACCAGCAGGTCGTTCTGTCATTCTCCAGACAGTTCTGCTGTGAGTCTGCAGGTAGTCCTTGGTCCAGTGAGCCTTTCTCTTACATCTCTGTTTTATCACTGCTGAAGAAGCATTTAAGCTTTCACAGCTTCGTACTTGTAAAGTCAGTTCTGTAGGAAAGGACTGTTAAGGAGAGGAGACAAGCAGGCACTTACACGTAGGTACGTTCCACTGCACAGTTGTCTCGCTTTTTGATCCTATTAAGACAACTTATTTTGATGATTATATATGACTTTCATTCTCCGTTCCTGCTAATAAGCTGTGGACAATGTCATCCAAAGCCTTGTAAAAAACGGGGTAGTAGTGTGTGCAGCTTCGGGTGGCACTGGAACGCAGCTCGGTGGCTTTTGGTTCATGGCTTCGTGGCTTGCTCTTACTCACACAGTCCTTTTTCAGACTGACCATGGGCCCTTCTGTAAAATGAAATTGGTAGTATGTGTGCCCAAGATTTGCTGTCAACCTTCCCTGATGCGTGCCAAAAAAAAAAAGTCATCTAAGAAGCCATGGTGCATTTTAAAGCAAAGCAGAAAAAACCCAGGTGTATAACTAATAGTTTGAAGTAGAAGCATCCAGCTTGGTATCTCGTCCTATGCACACAGAAGAAGAAATGAGATTCTTTAAAATTCAGATAAGCAGGTTAGTTTGCGGCTAAAGATTCTGAGCACACTGCTTTTGTGTGATAATATTTGAGATTTATTTCCACAACTTATTGCACATTCATTTTTTGGAGTTTTCATTGCAGAAAATTGCCAGGAGGAATGGATTTTGTCTTCCTCAGCTGGCAGAACAATTTTCCACCTGTCGCCCAAGTATTTGATGAGAAGGATTATGGTGCAGCTGCTGGAAGTTTGTGCGTTATATCCATAGGAAGCAAAGGGTCTGATGAAACTAATACACTGATACCAGAAGTTGGCTTGCTGAGATGTATACACAGCACTCATGACTTTCAGCATGTGCTGAAAATTTCGGAAACCCTGTCTGCTAGGAAGTGAATCCAGGGGAGATCACAGCTGTGTAGTATGCTTGTCAGCAATCCTTGATTTCCCTCCAGTGCTCCCTTTCGGCCGAGGGAAGACCCATCCTTTCAAGTGCCTGGCGTGACTGCCGAGCTGTGTGGGTTGCCACTTGCACAGTCAAGTTTTGCCAGACCCTGACGGTGTAGCAGATGAATCAGTGCAGCAAGAGTTTGAGTCTGTTCCTTGCGGCTTTCCCTTCAGCTTCTCCATGAGATGGCACAGCCGGAGAGACAGCAGATTTAAGAGAGTATCTTAAAAACATGAGTCGCAGCTACCTCAGATGTGTAACTTTAAAGGAGGAGGAACGCTCCCTCCTTGTAGGGCAGATGTGAATAACTGGTAAAAAAGAAGCCATGTTATTGAGTTGCAGAGGATTTTAATTCTTCTCTGCTTGCTGGAATGGGTGTCATCGTTTTGCATCATGTGCACCTGCTCGCCAAATAGAACTAGAGCATCTTCCTCCTTCCCCGGCATATTCTGTATGATTGCATGCAGCACAGGACAGAATTGAAGTTTAGAATATCAAAGATTATTTTTCCTAATCCCCAATCCAGTGAAATAAATATTTAGTTCTTTACTAATCTTACAAAGTTTTTTCTTGTATTTACTGGAAAGTCTGTGTCTTTGGAGAAGAGGAAGGCCACCAGCTTGCATGGTAGCTTTCCATCTGTGTGCTGTTAGGTGTCAGGTCACACAGATCAAGTGGCTTACACGCTTCTTTCAATATCATGTGAGCAACAAACGTATAAGATGCACAGAAAAGTAGAAATCAGTTTGTGCTGCTTTGCTTGTCCACCATCTGCATCGTCTCTTGCTGCAGACCGGGCGGGAAATGACGAGGGCTGTGCAGGAGCTGCTCTGGGGAGGTTGTGCCGGTTAGCAGTTCTGTCTCCTTTACCAGGAGTGCTGAATAAGTAGGAATTGGATTCCCCTTAAAGAAAAATGATGCAGTGAAACTCATCAGCATGCATGTGGGAGTCCTGACCACTCTCTCTGCTCCTGCCTTGTCAATCTTCACTAAATACCACGTCCCTACAGGCTCGAGCAGATCCACGTACTAGAGGAAATAACAAAGGCATTAAAGGATTTCATGTGGGCAACAAAATCTCCTGTTTCCATCAATATCTGAGTGACTTCCAGAAAGGAAGCAAAGGAGGAGGAACTCTGGAGCAAGACAAGGAAGCTAGTGGGAATGCTTTTACATCAGAGGGGTTCTTGTCCCGCTGCGGGCACAGCTAATACAGGAAATAGTCTTCAGGGCAGTTACATAAATTAGAAGAAAACTGAAAACTGGCAGAAAGGGAAAGCAGGGATGCTCTGATTGTAGGAATGCGTAATTAGAGTGGGAGGAAACTCCGAAAATAATTGTGCTTAGGACTCATGATCTTTCATTGGTTTTAAATCTCACTTTAATACCTAAATTAGATCCTAATCAGCTCTGAAATACTGAAGTATTCATGTCTGCTGCTATGAAGATGTTCTTCTGTGATCTGACAACTAACAGGATATTTATTTCATAGAAGAATTTACTGTTTGTTTCTTTTGTTTTTTCTCCTTTCTCTTTTGTTTCTATTATTGTCCTACAAAGATTTAAAGTCCCTGTTGAACTAGTGTGTGGAACATAAACCACAAGGCACTTCCTGAAAGGTAATTTTCTAGGAATGAAAAACACAAGAATTGTGTTTGATGGTTCGGTCTTCTGTCATTCACCATTGCATTAAACCAGCCATTTTTCTATAGCTATGAATGGCCTGAATCTTGAAAACTGACAGCTGTAAATGAAAAACCTTAGGAATTTGAAATCAAACCCCTTACAAGGTTCCAGTACGCTTTCAGATGAATTTAAGTACAAGCTAGTGTGCAAAAAGGATGATGCATGAAAGAAAAGATGCATGAAGTTAAAATTCCCGGGATTAAGTGCAATTCAGGGAAAGGCTTTGCTTTGGTCAGCAGCTACTGTAGTTACTTCAGCTAAAATATTATTTATCCTGCAGTGATGTGTATTTCTGTAATACCAGTAATAGCCTTCCAAAGAATGTTTTTCAGCACTTGACCCTGGGCTTTGTCCTTCCTGATAGGCAGTGTCTGGTCCTTCGAGTGTCACAACATCAGTCTAGGCATTAGCTTCCCACAGTTTATCGAGCTGGTGCTGATGTGGTTACGGCCTGTGACGCTCCTGCGATTTATGTATTTAATTGTGTGTGTGTATCTGTAGGCACAGAGATGTAAACGTGGTGTCTTTATGTTCTGGAGTGCTCGGAGTGCGGCGCACTGATGAACTGCAGGCGGTCCAAGGGATCAGGGAGGGAGGCGAGTTGCAGGATGCAGACTTGGCTGGCTCAATACTTCTCTTCCACTTCCAGCGAAGGACTTCTAGATTGTTTTTAGAGAGAATTGAAATGCCTTATCTGTCAAATCAGCCAGATTGCTTAGGACTTGAATGTTAAATAACGTTTTGGGCCAAATACTCCTTTCTTCAGTCTCTCTGTTCACATAATTTCACCCTGCGCTGAAGCCGGTACAGGTCTATTGCACAAGCGCTGATTGACAGAGCGGCAGGATGAGCAGCGAGCTGGGCAGTGTGATGTGGAATCACGAGACGTGTCTTGAGAAATGACCCGTCAGCTTGAAAAAAGTGACAGTCAGGTGTCAGCGGGCCTGGGATTTCATCCTTGGTGCTCTCCCCAAATAGCAAATTTAGTGAACTAACAACGGGTCTTTCGAAGGTCTCCAGCTAAATGAGCCTTACAAAATCATCTGCCGTTCTTCCTGCACACCAGCGCGTTGCTGCCTTGTGAAGCACTCGGGACGTTGATGGGAGCAGGGCATTTCCAAGCCTCTCCGATGCCTTATAATGGCTTTTTCGTTATTTGCTCTAAAGTGGGGTTTTAAAAGCCTGCAGGGACACAGCGTCACTGAAGATTGACAAGATGGAAATCGGCATAAATGTTCAGTAGTTAAGTGCTAAAAATTATGGTAATATTTTATAAAGTACACTGTGAGTGCGGTTTGAAAATCATCATGAGCTCGCAGCACAGACACAGCGTATTGGCACACACAGAGAGCTGAGTGCTAAGTGGGAGATACCTACTTTTAATGGAAGCGAAGACAGAGCACTTTCTTGTTACTCTGTGTCTGCTAGACCTGTGAAGGTCTTTAGACTTCCTACCTACCGCACTGGTGGTGGTTTATCTGATGGTGTGTTCCCTTCGTCTGTACCTGGACCACGGCCGCCTCTGTTCTCATTCAGCTGTGCTGTAGGTAGTCGGACTTTCTTATCACCCTTCACAACTTGATCCCTTCTGACTTATTTTTGTTGCTGTTCTCTGAATTTTCTCAGAAAACTGACAAACTACTGAAATAAATCCCAGCTTTGCCAAAAATCAATGGGAATTTCCTGGTTTTGACAGCAGCAACTAGGATTTGACTTAGAGTTGTGGAGGAAAAGCTTGTACTCCTGTGCTGCTGTGTGCGTGGCCGAGCGCAGGAATTCAGGGCGACACCTCAGCTGATCCACAGCTGACCGAATGTCCTTGGATCCCACTGTCTGTGAGAGAAGCTGAGAAAACTTGCTATGCTGCAGCTTCTCGCCCTACAGAAACCACTTTGCCACTTTTATATCGCCTTAAAGGGGCTGCAGTAAATGGGAACTGCATAAAAACATATCGAAAATTCCCTCTAAGTGGGTATGAAATCACAGTTTGCTTGTTCCAGTGTTGGAGTGCTGCAGTAATGCTGGTCATATCAATATGTTTCTCTGTGGTTAACGCTCTGATCCCTGTTAAATCTGCAGCAACTTTCTAAAGGAAATTAAATTCAGTGGAAGAAAAAGAGGGTTTCATAGTTGAGGCACTGGGCTGTCACCCAGGAGAATAAGGTTTAGTTTCTACTTCCTCCACAGACTTTGTATGTGACCTTATGGTGACTCCTGAAATCTTCCTGTGGCTCAGTTCCCCATCTATAAAATCTGCAATAACAATGATGCTGTTTGCTGATGATCCTCATGCTTCTTTTCTGTCGATTTTCTTAACAGTTCCTACACTTAAATTATTTGATATTTTTGTGTGTGTGTGTGTGTGTGTCAAATTCCTTGCAATGTGCAATCCTGACAGTTCTTGAGTTCTACAGGTGATTCTCTATTAAAATCAGTTTTTAGTAAAATCCAAACTGGCATTTAATCAATTAAATGAGATTATACAAATGGTGCAACAACACGAAAAAAGTGTATTTTTCTTTCCTTCCCTTTCAGGAAATGATAACAGTGAAGCCCTTCCAGAGTCTATGCCATCTGCTCCTGGAACACTGCCTCATTTTATGGAGGAACCAGATGATGCCTACATAATCAAAAGCAACCCCATTGTCTTACGCTGTAAAGCTATGCCAGCTATGCAGATTTTCTTCAAGTGCAATGGCGAATGGGTCCATCAAAACGAGCACGTGTCTGAGGAAAGCATGGATGAGACTACAGGTAAGGGCCTGTCTGTCCTTCGGGAGGTGGACGTGAAGGTGGTGTCTATCAGCAGTACAAAACCAGAGCACAGAGCAGGAGATCCCCTTCCAAGGCAGCCCAGCAGGAGTGTCGTGGGACTTAGCAGAGAGTTGGAGGCTTGTGCTGAGCTGAGGGAGCAGGGCCTGGCTCTCGTTCCACAGTCCCTCGCAGGTCAGCCAACACGCCGTGGTAGGAGAGTGCAGTCTAGCACCAGCTGATTGCTGGGCTGCTGCGACCACGAGCTGTGGTTGGCTTGGATCTGGTAAAGCCAGATCCATCTGCTTGCGATGGACCACGCGGGCGCAGCTCTGCAGAGCTGGGAGAGGGTTTCCCAAAATGCAGAAGGAAAAGCAGTGGATGGCAGAGGGTCAGGAAAGGACAGAGCTGGCAGGCGGAGAAGGGGATACAGGTCCTGGCAGAAGAGGCGTAGTACAAACGGGGAAACAAAGGGAATTAAAAGGACTGTAGATTAGGAGGCATTACACAGAGATGGTCATGAACCCTGAGAAATTGCCAGTGTGGTGGTTGATGTTTGCCTTCACTCCCAAGCAACGGGGTGAAGTTTGGGAGGTAATAAAGCTAAGGAGGAGAAATCCACTGTATCGAAGCGTGTACCTAAAAGAAGAGAATGAGAATGGAGAAAGTTGAAAATGATCAACAGATTTTATCGTGCTCCCAGCACACCCTGTATCTTTTCTCATTTAGAAGCATCTTGATAAGTATTGCAAACCAATTTAATGCTGCTCCGTCTTGTAATTTCACAATTGTGTTTTGTTATTGCTTTTCTCCTCCTCTTAAATCCCAGGATTGCTAGGCAACTCGGTGTCTTGGAAGGAGCACTGTATGCATAACATCCTCTCTGTCAACACAAGAGATTCCTTTTTAGAGGCAAAAATGCCATTTAGAATGAAGTTACACTTCCTAGAGTGGTGTTTGGCATTCTTCTTAAGTGACACATTCTGAAGAAATTTTGTACTAAAGGCTTTTTCTAAATGCTAATCTGGATGAATTTTAATTTTTACAGTTACCTTTTCAAAAATAATTTAATAGGCATAACCTTTACTTCTGAAGGCATTGCTGAATCAATATAGAAGAAATGTCATCCCTAAATGTTTTTCTTCCATATGGTTAATGAAAATTTGTCTTGTGAAAACTGCAATTATGATTTCTAAGCCTTGGATTAATAACAGAATAAAAAAGAGAAAGTAACACTAGCTGCTTTTTTTTTATTTTTTTTTTTAATAACACCAGTAGCACTGAGCTTTGAGACGTGGAGGCTCAGGCTTAGCAACTGGGATCTGGAATATCAGTGTTGCAGGTTCGAATTTAGCCCAGGGATGCAGCTAACCCTAGAAGTATTGTTCTCTGTAAGTGTGCTTCAGACAGCACAGCGTGTCTGTGTCAAAACTGCCGTGATGATCCTTAGGACACAAAAACGTAAGTGAAGGCTCTACACAGTGCAGTGTTGAAGGACAGGCATGGATATTCTCTCACCACGATGCATCCATATCCGTAAATGATTTTGGAAGTCTTCCTTAGCCTTCAGGAAACAGCAGGCTGTTGGGTTTTTTCAGAACCAATCTGCGTACTGGCAGTGCCCTCGTTTCTGGAGGCAAATCTGGGGCATAAACAAGTCTGTTACAGGCGCGCACAGTGTTCTGTGTGCTGCGTGGGCTCCATCTGTGAAAAACTGCTCTAGAACTTATGCCAGGAATGGTGCCTCTGGTTAGAGGGTGTGATTCTGGCACGCGCGCTACAGAGAGGTGACACTGCAGGAAAATAGGCCTGTCCCTCTCTGTCCTTCCACTATTAGTTACCTGACTAAAATTCTGAGAGGTATAGAAAAGTGAGGGGAAATAGCACCAAGAAACCTAAACAAGAGGAGATTTAATGCTGAGCACAAACAACGCGTCCCTGAAAATTCCTGCCAGCGAGCTCTTAGCCAGGCACGTGCAAGAAGTACTTGGTGCTGGCCCTCGAAGCTGCTGCTGGGGTGGGTTGTACCCGCAGCGTGTACGCCGGAACGGACAGGAAGGGTGCTGCCAGCACCCAGTGGGTGTGTTTTGTCACTGCGATGAGCGCGAAATCCAATTTTGCAAGATTCTGGTTTTACAGGACAGAAATACAAGTCTCGGAGAAGTCACTGTTGAAGAGGAGGAGGAGCAGGGGAGGAAGGATTCGGGCAGATTTAGAATCTTTGTAGTTTCGGGCTGCCACTCGTGCTGGCTGCTGGAGGATGTGAAGGGGTCCTGCTGGCCTTGAAGGGTTTGTGCTGAAGTCTCTGCTGTTGAGGGTTTGCCGCTGTGCGTGCAGAGGTCGGCGCAGGCAAGCTGGCATGCGGCAACCCCGACGGGTAGGGGTTCCCTTCCCTGTGCTGCCACAGTCAATGGGTCGGTTGGAGACCAAGTTGCTTCGTCCTGCCCTGCCTCTCCCGAGGTGCAGAGAAGGCAGTAACCCATGGTCTCCCACCTCCCTTTACTCCAGGAGCGTGGCTCTCCCTGTGTACCCTGCCTCATAAAGTGAGAGCCTGAGCTAGCAGATGCTACTGTGATAAAAATATAATAATTATGGTTTCATTAATTTCCTTCTGCTTTATTTTTCTCACCCAAACACTGCAGCATGCACCTCAGAGTTAGTGTACAAATATTTCCGCTTCTGGTTTCACCAGAGGATCAGACCTGCTAGGAGTAACTAGAGTTTTCTTGTCTGATAAGTAAAAAGATTACAGCAATAACTGCTGTCAGTGTTTTTCTCATTTAAACAAATAAAGCTGACAAATGCTGAAGGTCTGTGCAGCTCTGTTATGTTTAGTACATGGAGAGCAATTATTCTTCTGCTGCCAGCATTAGTCTATCTGCAGCTAAACCATCCAGCAGTGCAGAAAGCTTATTAGCACGGCAGCACCATCGGCATCGGTTTATGTTCTGCAAGGCTGTACTGTACAACAAAAGATGATGCTTATAATTTGCACAATAATTTAAAGGGTTGGACTTGCAGCACTTATTAGAGTTCTACATGTCATAGGTATAATGTTGCTCTTGTTTATTATTTGCCTGGTTTTATTTGCATTAATTTTTCGTTCCATGTCATTTCCTGTGAACAATTTTTTTGGTATTTCTTGAGATGCAAAGAGAGTAGGTGAGTATATTATTGGTGAAATACAGTGATGATAAATGAGGAATCTGTGTCTCTGCTCCCAATAGGTTTGCTTTCTGTAGAACAAATGAAGGAAGGTGTTCTTTCTCCATAAACAAAGCATAACTTCCCCAAAGACTAGGTGTTCTCCAGAGGTCCCTTCCAACCTCCACAATTCTGTGATTCTGCTATTTTGGATGCATTTATTTTGTCTATGGGCAAATAGGGAGACTTTTAAAAGGGCCTGAATTCCTGCCTGTCCCATTCTCAAAATGCTGAGCCACCAGCTTCTCAAAACCATGTGCTGATTGTTTGCCTGATGCAAACCCCATTAAATGTTGCTTCAGAAAATATAGGCTGATATATAGATTAATTAAATAATGTGTCAATGGAAGGAAGAAGTGGGCCGGAGAATGTTCTGCCTTGATAAATCTGAAGCTGTAAATGCCTCTATTCTCTGACGACTGCTCAGGATTTTACAGTACCAGTGAGCCTAGAAATGGCCTCTGCTTCTCAGTATCAGTAACGATTCTGTCGTCATTAGCGTGGACGCACTGCTGAGCTGCACAATAGGCCGTTCTCATGCCTTCATTTCTGTTTGCTCCTTCTGGAAATTCCTGGAGTAGCTCAGAAACGGGGAGGGTTCCGCA
>NW_010428898.1:17905-23333 GCF_000710305.1 Buceros rhinoceros silvestris | reverse complement strand
GTTCAGCAGAACCAAGAGGGTGAGCGGCAGCGCTGCCAGCAAGGCTGTAACCCATGGCTGGTGACATGGAGTGTCCTCTCCCCAGGAAGATGCTACCTAGAGGTTGTGGTGGGATTACGCTGCTCATGGGATGGAAGGACAGCTGGAGGTACTGGGGTACCAGTACCTCCAGCGAGAGGCTGTGCGGTCAGGGCAGCATGCTGGGATGACCGGCAGCATAGGTGTGCAGGCAGGTAGGAGGTACACGGCTGCGCAGAAGCCCGTGTCAGCTAGTTGAGAGCTGGGCAAGTGACTCCTGACCGGAGACAGGCCATGCTAGAAAGGCCAGTGTTTGTCAAGGGCTTCATCATTTCACACCCTCGTTAAGGGAGTCCTTCAGGAGATGGGTTGCAGCCTCATTGGACAGGGCAGCACATTAGCTTGGATTTAAAGGCTCTTGAACTTCGATGCCCCGTAGCATTGACTGGGATTGTTCAGGGGCTGCACACAGTTGATTTGCCCTGGGGAAGGAAGAAGAAAGTGTACGTCAGGGTCACGCAGCATGGTGGGGTGCCGAGACCTGCTGTGCCAGGTCCCCAGGACTGGGGTGTTCTCTACCTGGAGCTGCTTTTCCCTCTAGCCTGCAAGGATCACTCTACATCATGGTTGTATGACTGGCAGTGCAAGGATCAATCGCTGGCAGAGCGGCTTGGCCGTTTAAACTGAGACCATGTGTTTTCATCACGCGTGCTACAGCCCGTGTGTCAGCGAGGAGCCATGGTGTTGGCGGAACCGCTCCGTTCCCCAGGCTCCGTTTATTCCATCCCGCCTTGTTTCAACAGAACAGGAAACCAAGGAGTGTTTTGTAAACAGTTTTGTTGAAAACTGGATCAAAATGTTTAAAAAGGGAAAATGCAAATAAAAACAACTAGGAAACCTCTGTTTGTGTATTACAGAGTGGGTAAATATTTGAGTGAATAAATGTTTATTGAGACAGCTTAGGAAGCTCTGGCAGCTCTGTCCATGTCTGTAGGTGTCGTTGTGAAGCTCAGCAAACCAAACAGCCTGAAGGAAAAGAAGTAACAGTCCCCTCTGCCTCTTGCCTCGATAGTAGCCAACACTTTGTTTTGCTCTGTAGTATTTAAAGCTTGTGTGACCTGTCCTGCTCCCTTCAGGGAGCATCCCCACCCCCGGCGGGGCTCACCTCTCCCGTTTGCCACAGGAACAGGTTGACTTCCCAGCGCCTCCCCGAAGTGAAATACCTCGCTGTCAGTGATGCCTGAGATTAAGAGGAAGCCAGTTTTTACAGAGTTCAGGTTTAGAGGATTTTTGCTGCTTTATAAACTTCACAGGCATGAAACATTTTGAGGCTGAGTTTTCATGCATTTTCAGCAAAGGGGATATAAGTATCTTGGGTCAATATGGGAGGAGAAAGCAGAAAGTACAGGCATGAATGTTCTCTATTTTCAAATTAATGTTTTTCTGGCTAGCTCTTTAAATGATTCCTAATGCCTTTTAACGCAGATTTGGGTTGTAATTCCTCTTGCCAAGGCTGTCAGGCAAGGGCAGGCGCAGACACAGCAAACGCCCCCATGGGTAAAATAAGGTCTCGGGTTTGCAAGGCTTCTTGATGTCCTGTATCTACCTCCAGGCTTGGTCCAAAGCAAGTGCTCTGGTCTGACTGGAACTGCTGCTAAATTTCACCTGTGCCTGGGAGGTTACGAGGATAGGAGCAGGCTGGGAAAAAGCCCAGGGCTCTTCCCACCTTTCCTCCTGGGAATGCTGCTGGGTGGAGCTGTGGCTGGTGGCTGGAACAGGCTGGGATTCAGAGGGGCAGTTGATCGGTTCCTGGGGTACACAGGTCTGGCTGTCGGACTTGGCTGGGGGCTCTCACTTTCAAGGGCGCCAAGGCGTTAGACTGGAAGACAAATGTATTGTATATTATATTATAAAATTCCAGAATTTCTGGGTGAAAATGGCACAAGAGACAAGGTTTCTGAGGGGCGTGTTATAGTCTTGCAAAGGCCAAGGCGGGTGGGTAATTCTTGTAACTTGATGTATTACGGCCTACTTGGCTTTTAAAATTTAATTAGTGGCAATATTGGCAATGTATTATTGTCAAAGTAATTAAAGCTTTGCCTTGATTAAAAATAGAATTGTCTAATTAAAAGAAGAGGCTTGGCTACCCTTAGCTTTGTGCCCAAGATAGCCTGTACCAGCTAATTTTCTGTCTTTCCCCTTCAGGACTGAAAGTCCGAGAGGTGTTCATCAACGTGACAAGGCAGCAGGTGGAGGATTTTCATGGGCCAGAAGATTACTGGTGTCAGTGTGTTGCATGGAGCCATCTCGGGACCTCCAAGAGTCGGAAGGCATCTGTCCGCATAGCTTGTGAGTAGAGAAAATGCTGAGCTGTCCCTGGCTTTGTAAGGATGGGGTTAGACAGAAGTGGGTACCGGTGAAGGGCTGCTGTCTTTGCAAGCCCTCCCCAGGAGGACCATCACAGGAAACATGCCCTGGGTTTGTCAGAGCTCGCTCTTGCTTTAATGTGGGTTGATGATCTGTGTTTACATGCAGCATGTCTGTTTCAGAGATTCTGGACTTCGTATGCGGAGCGTCACAACAGTGCCATCTAATAAAAGCCATTAAGGCAAATTTAAAATCCCCTGAAAGGGGCCCTTTGCTCCATGTTGATCACAAGGGTCTAAAAAAAAATGAAAAACTATTTAACAGTGTCTGTCTTCTACATTTTGTATTTAAAAAAAAAAGGCAAGAATATATCAAGCTTTCGTAGCACCGTATTTTAGATCTGGTTCTCCACATTCAAGCGTATCATTGGTTGTCAGGTGTGATAAGCTGTGCAGAAAATGAGATAAAAGTAGGAAAAATGGAATATTTTGAATCAGTAGAGGAAAAAAATGTCTTTCCTCCATGCTGCGATTAGAAAGGAATTCCACTGCGCAGAGTTGTGAATCATTCTGTTAAAACGTGTCTTTCCAAGTCACACATGCAGGGACAGTCATTACCAGTGGCCGTTTGGAAGTGACCGTGGGGGTGTGGTGGTGGCTGTCACTGTTTGCTAAGGGGCACCGCTACTTGCTGCTCTGAACAAAGGGAATAACTCGGGTCTTGGCTGACAAACGTTAAATTCTAATGACAACTGTAGATGAATTCAGAGTTGTGGGGGAAGGGGGTGATTCGGTTTAATCTTTTTTAGCGTGGAAGACTCCTTCCAGAATTTTTAATGCAGTGGGGAGCAGAGGACAGGGAGTGTTCAGACTCAGCTCGTCTCTGCTCTTCGTATGG
The DNA here is from genome assembly GCF_000710305.1 of Buceros rhinoceros silvestris. Taxonomy (NCBI): domain Eukaryota; kingdom Metazoa; phylum Chordata; class Aves; order Bucerotiformes; family Bucerotidae; genus Buceros; species Buceros rhinoceros. The sequence continues at coordinate 20,051 of NW_010428898.1, read as the reverse complement.
GCAGTAGCATTACAGTGCAGTAGTGTTAGAACTCACAATCAACAGGTCATTACGTGTGAAAGACACCAAAAATGGAAAATGCAGTAAGTGCCATCTTAGCAAGAGGGACATAAAAAGAAAGAACCTAAACAATTGTTATTATGAGGCTCTGGAGGCACTCAAAGCCTCATCCAGTTTTTACCTTCCAATTAGATCTGCTACATTTTTCCTCCAGAATCAAAGCCTGAACCCATCCTTCTGCAGCAGGGCTGCTAGCAGAGAACTCAGGAAATTACTTTCCCCCAGTGTGGTGTGAACCCTTTTCCTTTAAGTCACCAGTTTGGGTCGTTACAGACCTAGTCCCAGGAAATGATGGAACAACCTGCAGAGAGCTGGGAGAAAACCTTCTTAGAAGGAGACGAGGGGCAGGAGGACTGGGCTGGGGAGGTCCGAGCAAGGAACTCTGAATGGGAACTTCATCAGGTCATGTTCTGGAATTCTTGATAAATCTTTCTAAGATTATGCTCTTCTAACAGGGTAACTTAAAATAAACATTTGGGATAAGTGATAGGACAACATAACAACTCCTTGATTTTATACATGACAGACTTTTTCGTTGGCTGATTTAGTCTGAATGCGTAAATATGTGTAAATTCAATTTTTTATTTTACTGCATTAACTGTCATAGCACCGAATGAGCTAATAATTCCCCGGTATGGCGAAGCTGCAAAGGACCATTATTCTGAATTGAATTTTTATTGACTTTTCTCTGCACTGTGATTTCCCAGCCCCGTAATATGGCAATATGAGTAAAGCTCAGAATGAGCAGAAGCAGGTGGAGCCGTGTGTTGGGACTTTTAAACCCATCGCTGCGGTACCAGTTCTTCTGCAAACTGCCTCCCCAGCTGCCACCCCTGACTGCAGATACCACCTTAACCCCACGGGCCCTCCAGAGAGGGTCCTTACTTCTGCTTCACGTCACGTACTGAGTGTGGCTGGGAACTGTGCTCTGTACTGGCCATTTGCGCTGCTGCTTTTACTGGAAGCTGTGGGTTTTTATGGAAAGGACAGAAGTTCTTGAGTGCAGAGATGCTGGGACTTGTTAGAACTCCAGGCTGAAGAAATGAATAGCTGCCAACATGTCTGTAAACCACCTGCCAGGAGTGCCCGGGAGGTGACACACCCTGTCATGGTCCTGTGTCATCCTGTCTGTGGTGAACGACCTCGCTGCTCAGTTTGGGGCTCAGATTTCTGACGTAGGGAATACCCTGTGGGGGACTAGGGACAACAGTGAGTAGGTCCAGTTTTGGCAGCACCCACAACCCGTGCCTCCCTCACGCACCCGTCATTGTGATGGCTACGGTGGTAGTCTCGACTTTTTTTTCTTCCCTTTTTTCTTTTCTTTGCACTTAAAGCCTAGAAATTCTGAATTGTGAGTCTGTCTGAAGCATTACAGCACTTTATATTTCTCTGCAAAAGCAGGTAGGTATTTCTTTATGATAGTGTGGAATGCAGAGAAAATGAGATGGATCTTATTCCATTTTTCATCCTAATAAAGGCATTTGTAGGCACAACTGCAGCCTAACTGTTAATGAATGACTTTTTAAATAGAGTACTGGAAAAGATAGTGGTTATCTGTGGGGGAAAAAATCAGCATTAACAAAGAATCATAAAAAGGAGACTACATGTGCTGCATGCATCCTTCTCTAGTGAGCGGCTGGCTAAAATAAGTCTTGGTGTATTTTATAAAATATATTAAAGTGTAGCTGGTTCAGAGCCTCTGCTGTTTAAGGGGGTGTATTTCATGAAGTGTAAGCAACGGAGAAAATTAAATCAGTAAATCCACTTTGCGGAATCTGAGGCTCTGTTTGAAGAAAATGAGTATGTCTGATGGAAACATCCTGACTCTCAGAGCACGTGGAGTAAGTAACATCCCTTCTGATTTGTTGTCCTTTCACAGCCAGCAAAACTGTACACATCGATGGGCATGTCTGGGTTAGGTCAGTGCCACGGGATGGGGTGTGTTCTGGTGTACCCAGGTGCTTGTACGTAAAAGTGCCGCGGCCACACCAGCATGACTCTGAGGCAAGGAGCCCTGTTTCTTACCCGGAGTTATTAGCTGAGTCCCAAACGAAGCAATCTCATCACCAGCCACTTTGGAGCGTGT
>NW_010428898.1:0-17746 GCF_000710305.1 Buceros rhinoceros silvestris | reverse complement strand
TACGGCTTGCACTGCGTAGGTGATCTAAAGAAAGCACCTACTTCAGAGCACTGTAGAGCACACCCCGGCACGCATCTGGAGCAGCGTGTGCTTGGAAAAGTCTTCACCCAGTCTTGGATTCACGCAGTTGATTCTGACAGCACCCTGACAATCCCATGTTGTTGTTCCGGCATTTAATTCTCCTCTTTTGGAACAGCAACGGCTTGAAAGAGTGAATGCACAGCTGGAAGCACGAGGTTGAGGGGTCTAAAAGCAACTGTCTGTGCACTCAAACACAGGTCGTTTCTTAAAGGTAAACAAACAGAAACACAACTGAAGATGATTGGATCTCTCCTAGGGAATAAGCAGCAGCTCTCCGTGGCCCGTTGCTTTATACCCACACGGGAGAGAAGAACGTGGTTTTGCGGCTCACCTCTGCAGCCAACGCTTGGGGAGGAATGGCTTTTGGGGGAGTAATGAATTATTGCATTAAACCCTGCAGATCTACGGAAGAACTTCGAGCAAGACCCACAAGGGAAGGAGGTTCCTATCGAAGGGATGATCGTTCTCCACTGCCGGCCACCCGAGGGAGTCCCTGCAGCTGAGGTGAGGCTTCGCGCAGTGTCGCTGCTGGTGGCTGACGGCTCCTGGGCTGGGGGGGAATGAGGAGAGAAACACAAAAGGCTTAAGGCTTAGCTACTGTGTGGTTTTCAGGGTCCAGTGTTGGTTACAGCGTTCTTCTTTCGCAGACTGCTTGAAACGTGGTTTTTTGTTTATACAAGTTTTTTAAAAGTATGGCTTTTGATCAGAATTTGGGAACGTTTGCTGAAAAAATCCTTGTTTTGGTATGATTTTCCCTGCCTGCAGATTCCCCAAAGCCACCAGCTGACAATCTCAGTGAGCTTTTTCTCTCAGACAACATGCACTGCTAGACCAGGTTTCTGACTGCGGATCCCTCCAGATTGCCAGTGCATCCCGTCTCTGATACATTGGCTGTCTCTTGTAAAAGTTCCTTTGTTGAAATTCAACTATTTGGGTGAAAAATGGTGATTCTTCATCAACACTGTTGGTATTTTACTGAGAACTTCAGAATTATTTGAACTATGCTGCTTTACACTCACGATTAAACAAGGTATCTGTCTTCTCTGAAAGTCAGGAATTATGTCCAATGAAAACCCGACATTTTAATTGCTTTCTACAGATAAAAATTGTAGAGTTCTCAGTAAACCCTGATTTACTAATGTTGATTGTAAAATTATTATTGCTGCTAATAGAGCCTGTAAATCTTACAGGTCATATTTGCTTTGGACTACAAAATTGCTCATAAAGGCTTGGGATGCAGGTTAATTCTCTGCTCATCAAGGTAAACAGTCTACTGGAAATAATTCGGTGTCTTTAGAAACCACGTACCAGGTTCAAGTAAGCAATGGCTCTGGACTGTGGCAGTAACCTTGAGCTTATGAATGCTTCAGGTGTTTTCAAGTCAGAGAGGACCTGCCCTGTTAACATGCGGGTGGGCAGTAACGGCAATAGCAGGTGAGTCTGGCGCAGTAGTGACTGTTACGAGGGTACTGAGAAGCGTAGAAGGTTTCCAAACCCAGTGCTGGCAACAAACCTATGGTTCTGATCCAAGAATTTAATTCATTAGAGTTTGGATGCAGCCCTAGATGAAAACATAAGGCTTGAAATATCGACGGACAAAGAAGCTTGTCTTCTGTTTCATTAGATGCAAAATAGATGCTAATTGTGGCATTGTTGTGTTCTGTTTGTTTGTTTAAGCCATGCTCTGCATGGACCTGGAAATGCAAAGTGAGAACAAAATGGATAGGAGACTCCAGCCCCTCCCCAGTTGCCGTGCCAACATCTGTCTGAATCCCTTGGAAGATTTTGATTATTCCGTCAAGTGCAGAGGTTCAGAACATTATTTTCCCCTGTGCTCGCTATAGTCACGAGTTACTCCAGAGGTTTATTTCCAGCGTGGCTGTGCCTGACTGATGTAGTCAAATCTCTAACCGTGCAGTGCAGCCCAATCAGAGGCAGGTTACAACCGCAATGAAGTTTAAATTCAGCTCAATTATTTACATGAGCCTGCCCCGTTATCCAGAATATAAATCTTAATCTCTGGAACTGTTTTTCTGCAGTTTAGAGGTGCTGAACATGTCTCAAGTCTAAGGATAGGAGCATTAAAAGTAACTGTTTTCGACCTACGCCACAGCTTAATCTGAAAGATCCTGTCGTGAGTCCTGTACGACGTGAAAGCAGGGATATTTTTTAGCAGTGGCTGACATCACAGTTTCCTCAGAATTACCAGGAGGAAGAGCCTTTCTTTCCACTCTTGCCTTCCACACCTCTAGCCCCTCCTCAGATATTTTCCCCTAAGTGATATTAGCCACCGGTAATGTTTCCGTGTTTAAAACCGAGTGGATCCCAGCAGATCTTGGTACCCAGAGGTACCTGTCACTAAACAGATCAGCGTTTCCCAGGCTTATTTATGCTGTTATGCGCCATCAGTGGTTACCCCTTACTGTGCGTGTGAGCAGGACTAGCGTGTAACCGCGTAGCAGTGCTGGGGCTCCACATCTGCCAGTGGTGCCTCTCAGTACTAATCCTTTCATAATTCATTCGGGGGTGGGACAGCAGGGGTGACACAGAGATCCCACTGCGATCAAGACCACACCTCACAGACTGATTCTCTGGAGAGAATTCGTCTACCTCAGTTTAATTTGTAGGCAGAAATTTCTCTGAGCCCACCCGGTATCTGTCTCCACAGCCTGGGTCAGCAGTGTTCCCATCTCAGAGTTTTCCTTTCTCAAGAAGGGAACACGAGAAAATCCTGCATGTCTCCACTTTAGGAGGTTGCTGAGGTCTGGGGCGTTCTGGGTGTGTTGCCACAGCAGTGAGAGAGTAAGAAAACCCAAATCCTGACACTAGGCAGGCTGGAAAAAGATTTCAAATCCTCTCCTCATGCATTGACGTGCCAAGCAAAATAGAGCGGGTGAGTGGCTGTGCTTGCAGGCATCAGCACCCACCCCAAATAAATTCTGTTTTCTATGAGTTAAACCTCAAAATAAGAAAGAAAATCCAGCATGTAAGTAGAGCATCTGACAGTCCCCTGCTGTGGCAAATGTTGATTTAAATATAACAGAGTCTCTGCTGGCACAGGCTTGATGGGAGCAGAGCCATTTCTTTCACAATTGATGCAGCGCTGGCCCAGAGAAGAGGCAGTTCTGGCTTTCGCTCCCACAACAGATTCTCCCCATGGAGATGTTCATTAATTGTGTGCAGCAGAGGCCTCGTTTAGCTCGGGGGGTGTGCAGCGAGGCAGCAGGATCAGCTGAAGTCTCTCATGAATCCTTGTCTGCTGGTTGGTTTAGTTGGGCTGCCAGGTGGGTACCGTGGGCTGGGATCACTGGGGCCGATGCTCCTGGGGCTCAGGCTGTGTCATTCTGTGACTGTCAGAGTTCTGATTGCCGTGGGCCTGATGGAAATGAGAGAAAGGGAGGGCTAGTTCTCTCTGAAAACATGGAGTTGAATGTCGAGTTTGCCAGGGCAACCCCTTTCCCCTTGTCACTGGTGAGCTGCATCTCTTCACGAGACTGACCTTGCTCGTTATACACAGCTGCTTGGTTTGGGAACAGCTTGGAGAAATCTGTGAAGGGAAGAATGGCTTCTCTGTTAAAACCACGTTCTTGGGAGCAGTGGATTTGACAGTGACAGAATACATGGTGCATTTCTCTGAGCTGCATTATCTACCGGTCTGACTCACTGGAAGCCTTCCATCACACATAAACGCGTGTTACTCAAAAGAAGCCTCTACCACAGCTTACACAAATCCGGGGTTTGGTGCGGAGCAGCTGAGGCACCACGAGCCCCTTCAGGCACCGGGCAGCTTGGGCTGGCGCATGGCTGCGTGCCAGGCTCCGTGAGCCCGGAGAGCCCATCCGTTCATCTCTAAAAATACACCAGATAGAAGCGCAGATGCGTGTCCTAGTGGGCAGCCAGCCCGTGTCTGCCCGGCCGCAGCTGCTAGTGAAAGCGCGTCATGTTGTCGCGGTAAAATGCTCTCGTTCTTGGGTGGTTTGGGGCGTTTTACTAGTGCACAGGGTTATCTTCTCTGTACGTGTGTTTTGTGCTCATTCATTGTTGTTGTGTGAGGGTAGTTTATCACTGTGCATCGTTCCCGGGAAGACACCGCAGGGATCCGAGGGGCACTCCTTGGTCTCACACCGGTTTTAGAGGACTTTCAGAGCAAATCCTTCACCTATAGCCTTGCATAAACTGCGCTCTGCATTCAGCGTTAGCCAGGCTCACAAGTCTCTTGTGCGGCTTATAAATGGCTACAGTTCAGCCTTGAAAATGCAAAACAAAGACTGGCTGGGGTGAGCGCGGCGTACCTTAGCCCCCCAGGAAAAGGAGAGAACGTGGCGCATAGTGCCACATGTCAGGACACCATGTTCACTTCCCCAGCCCCTCTTCTCAAGCTCTCAGGCCGTTTTCTCTTCATTCGTCCCAATCCTGGAAAAAGGTTTATCAAGAGGCGATGGTGCAGGACAGCCTGGGGTCACGCAGGTGGCAGAGCGCTGAAGACAATGAGTGGTATAGATTGGTTTTGCTTTCTGTTTATGCAGTTCTGATGGGTTTTGGTCAGTGCTCCATTTTATAAAGTACAATATTTAATAAGACCTTTTGTTTCTTCTCCTATACATCTTCACAAGTGAATTTCCTGACATACTCTTTCCTTATCTCCTCAGCTGACCTTTTAGTCTTTCTTTAAATAGTTTTTCCCTACTCTGTGTTATCTTCACCTTCTCGAATCTCTTCCTCTTGGGGGGAAGACATAAAAACCAGCTCCTCCTTTTTGCTACATTTGACAAGTTCGCTGCCCTTCATGTACATGCTGAGTATTAGCATCCTCAGTCTCTCCTTCATTCTGTTTAACACTTTCTCCTCCTCCTGCATTTAAATCACTTGTCTCTAAAGCCTGTACTCTTTGAGATTCTTTTTCTTTTGCTCACCCTCAGCATAGAGCTGGCTTCCCCGGGGCCCTGGGGGTGTGCGCCAGTATCCACGTGGTTCAGATTGCAGGGCTAGGAAAGGGCAGGGGGTTTGCGCTCGATGCCTTGTATAGACGGACCATCAGAGTTTCAGACGCTACCACATCGTGTACGATTGTGTAACCCTTTGTGTGCAGGTTCACAAAGATGCTGAAGGAAGGGAAACACCTCTGGGTCCCTAAGCCAGCCAGCAGCTCACCCAGCTGCCTTTTACACATCTCAGCTTTAAATCGATACACGAAGTGCAGAGCAATGGGGATGCAAGCTGCGAGGTCCTAAATAGGTATTAAGCCCTCATCCTTGAGAAATACACGTTGTACCACTGTTTGCTATGTATTACAGTCCTGCCATTAACGTGATGGAGTGCTGTGCATACCTATTACCTTGGCTGTATAACGCAGCTTTGGTAGGATTTCATATCCGTAATGCTGGCAGGTTGGTAGCCCTAATCACACCTTAGTGCTTTCCTGTGCTCTTGCCAAAGGATATTTTTCTTTCTATTAAGAACATACTGAGCACTGGAGTCATTGGCTCTCAGTGACACAATCATTTACTTTCAAAGCGAAACAATGAAGAACGTGGACAACTTGATTGTGTCATTTTATGCAGCTCTGTACCAGCTTGGGTGTAGCAGCTGGAATCAATATGACTAATAGATGCTGGTGGGGTTTGCAACAGAGTCAGCAAACGGAATAAATTATAACATCCTCTCTAGTTCACTGATGGTAACGCCTTTGTACTCCCTCGTTCTTCATAGTCATGATGCTGCACTCTGTTGTCAAACCAGTCTTGAGCTGTAACCTGGAAAACACTCAGTCAATATCCATTTAATTAATTTTAGGATAATCTCTGTTCTGTATGTCCTACCTTATTAGTGTTTCAGGGAGTAAAATATTATTTTTGGTAGAGGAGCAAAAAAAGTGCTTGCTTTTGTAGCCAGTGATTTTTTTAGTCAGGTGCTGTAGTATGTTGGAGGCAAATTACGGCTGACTCTCCCACCAGTGACAAAAGGGCTTTAAGATTCTTAAGCTGTCATAGGTTGTTCTGTTTAATTCAGGAGAGCCAGTTCCCAGCCAGAAATGCTGGTGGGTAACAGTATTGAAGCCCATGGTGATGCATGAGGTGCAAATCTGAGCAGAATTTCACATAACAATTTATTCTAAATCCCTTTTATTGTAAATAAGTGCTCTCTGAGACTAACCCTCCGAATAGCTCACATTTGAGCATTAGTAGCAACCTGCAGCTTTTTCTACATCTACTGTCTGGGTTTGGGTGGTTTTTTGTAATAGAAGGGCAGCTGTTGTGCTAAACTCCCAGTGATGAATGTAAACGGGTGCTGAGTGCTCTGCAGAGGTTTGTGGAATACTCTAAAATATCTTTATCATTTAATATATGCATATATTTAAGTTTTAAATGTGCTGTTCCCAGTGCTGCTTTTTCAAATGTTTAACACAGATTTTGACATTTTAATGGACTGCTGTAGATGTTCCAGTGAAAATCTGCAGGAGTTCCGATGGTTTATTTACTGCTATAGCTTTTAATGGAAGTGTAAAATCATTTCACTTCTGAGCAGGACGTATTCCATTGCAAACACATCAACAAAATGTGAAACCCACATAAAATTCAAAAGCTGCGAGTATTCTGGAAGAGGGAGAGTCATTGCTGCCTGTTTTACATAGGCTGGTGTATTTATGGGGCTTGTACACATACAGTAAAATGTAATATGGCAGGATAATGATATCGTAGTAAAATACTATAGCAAAAAAGGCTGGTGAATTATAGTCTTCAATGAATCCTGTTTCTAGTTAGAGAGAACAGAGTATGATTACTAAATGCAAACAGCATGCGTTTTATCTGCTGAGCTATAGATCGTGGGTCGCACGTCTGGAATATCGGTATTTGCTTTAGTTTTAAGGTATCCTAGTTACAAATACAATAAATGTGTTCCATTCTTCACCAAAGACGTTCCACTTTCAAGACTGAGCTCGGGTAAGTGCAATATGTCTCAATTATTATCAACGTGGAAGCTCCTCCCGTACACTGGTTTTACTTGTAAGCAGATGCTGCAGCCAACATTCGCATTTTTAAAATCCTGAGGTTCTGGGAAGCTGTAGGAAATGTGTTAGTTAACTTAGGACAGAATTAGATGACGTTGTGTTTGGAACAGTGAAGTAAGTTCCTTTTGCTTTATGAAGGAGTTATGCAAATTTGTAACTCGTGCTGTTAGGAACGCAAAGCAGATTTCAACATTTCAGCCCCCTATTCTAGAAAGCAACATTTTAGTGTCAGTTTATATATATGTCCCACATCATCTTCTGGAGATGTTAAGAATTGCACAAATCTCTGACCCATGAGTGGTTTCCATCTGGAGTGGTTCGCAAGGTCAGTTTTGGCATAAAGCAGTGAAGAATTTGGAAGTACAGAGATCACCGTGGAAGTCACGACGCACGTGAACACAAGAAGCATTTCCAGAGTCAAGCCCCACGGTGTGAATCCTTGGACAAATCGTGATTTCATGGACTTGGCTGTCAAAGCCCGTCTGTGGGGAGTGAAGGTCGTGGTGAGTGCAGCAGCACGGGCAGGCTCAGGACCACTCGCTCCTTTAGCTGGAGAAAACGGGCGTTTCTGCCAGGTACATACCAGCAGCACTGAGGGTTTTCTGTTACTCCTCCAAAAAGCCAAAGAAATGTAGACTTTTTTTTTTTTGTTAGACAATATCCACACATGTACATGTGGTGAAAAATACCCCAGCTTAGAGCCGCAGTTACAAGGCTAATGCACCCGAATGGCTGCGTGTGGACAGAGCTGTTTTAAAGCCACTTAGAGCACTAAACTCCATTGAAGAGTCCTACAGACTTCAGCAGTCCCGAATTGCCTTCCCTTTAATCTCGGTTATCAGCTCCCAGCATACCCTGCCGAATGAAACACGGCCACCTCTAAATGACGATTCTGTGCTACCGAAACCATGCAGCAGCTTACTCATAATTGCTCAATTATTCTAGTAATTTCTGCTCCAATTTTATTTGCTCTGTGTTTTAACGTTCATCCATTTCTCTGTTGCACACACTCACACAAATGTGCCCTCTTCAGTTCCGACTTTTAGCTGCTTTTAAGACCAACGTAGTAATTGTCACTGTTCATACTTCCACACCTGGCAAAGGTTGAGAAATGTGCTGTTGTTATGGGTGATACGTGCTGTGCTGCTCTGGACCGAGTGCGTTCAGAACATGACGCTCTGACTGTGTGTAGGGCCTCTTTGTTCTGTAACACACCTGCTCAATTAAAACAAAATTAATTTTGTTTAAGGCAGCAACTGCTTCGGAGAAGCGTGAACACCACAAAAGTGGCATCAAGGCAGAGTTGAGTTTGTACGCGGTTTCATCTTGGGTCAAATCTAGTACTCGCTCCTTGCCCGTCATCACCTGTTGTCTTTGAGAGAAAGGTCTGTCTCAGTTCTGTCTTTTTTCCCAAGTATTCATCTGCAGTGCCCTGAACTTATTTTTTTCACTCCCCCTGGATCCTGATTAGGAATTACAGCAGCGGTTGTAATACACACAGCCCCGAGCCTGGAGAACTGCTCTGTGGAGGTTCAAACAAAGAACAGGTTTCAAAGGCAGAAAGAGGCTTGTGATTATCAGGCTTGTAGAACCCGCTTTAATGCTTTTGCTCGATATGCTAAAATGAAACGCCTCAGACTTCACAGTTATTCTGTGTAAGCGGGGAATAAAAAGAACATGGTTTTGCAAAGAACTAGTAGTCTTTTAAATACGTTACAGATGTTTAGGGGGGTTTAGTAGCTGTATTCATTCCAGGGCAACACAGCTAGTTACCGAAATTGGGATGTCTGGATGTGCAACTTTGCTTAATGGTGAGTTTAATTTTTTTCTTTTCACTTTGTTACAATCAGGTTTTATTTTATTTGTTTTATTGCTGAGGTATTTAACATATCCTGGATGTACCTTGGCTGTGCCTTTTTGGCCATTGGTAACTGAAACGTTATGGAGAGCCCATGCTGGCAGTGCAGTGCCGGTGTTTCCATTGCAGACAGCTGGCGAGCAAACAAACATCTCTCTTAAAACATACTTGAATGAGAAACAAGGTCAGGCTGGTGAGCTGCGTGAGCCACCCGGAGCTGGCTATTGTGCCTCAGCATCTAACCATGCGTTTGAAGACTCGGACTGTCTTAGGTTGTTTACCACAAAGTGACACGGGCAGATAAAATAACACCTTTGGAGTATTTGAGCCGAGAGGAATTTCTAAGTGAATTTCTAAGGAATGTCTCTCTTGTAGAGGTGCCCTGAGCGTTTTTCCTTTACTCAGCGTTGCTGCCCGTTGTTCAAGCTCATTGTAAAAGTGCTGCTGGTCTCCCCACCCTCGTTAACAAAATACATTGTGTTATACATGAGCAGTCTCAGGGACTCGCAGATGTGTGTGGTCTGCGTAAAACTAACCTGTTGGTGTGGGTGCTGTGTGTTAGATCAACAGTCGTTGGCGTTCTGAGATACAGCGGTCACCTAATGCAGCAGTCACGCCGGTGCCTACGATGGAGCCCGTTTGACTGGACCAGTCGCTCGTCAGTGGTACAGTTACTGGTCAGAAGAAATACCCAGTATACCAGTGTGGTGGAAACCCTGCTTCCGATGAGTTAAACACGCATTTAGTGAAAAGCTAACGGAGTGCCAGGCAGGCGTGCTCTGTCCCTTACCTTGGCGCTCCAGGAGGAGGTGTTCAGCGTGTGTGTGCTTGGCCAGGCAGCGCGGAGCTGCTCCTCCAGCTAGCAGCCACCACAGCCTTTCCCTCCCCATTTGGCCCGGCCACTAGAGGAGATCAAACACTTGCCTTCTGCCCCCTGACAGGCAATTTGAGATGATAACTGCGCTCTTTTGCCCCTGCACTGTTTGAATGCGTTAAATTGGGCGCTTCATGTTTTACCTGTACCAGTTACCAGAAACCATGGCGTTTGTCAGCTCATTCTTGTCTGCCTGCTGATCCCGCCAGGTGCCTCTGGTGCTGATTCTGTACATTTTGCAGCTACTGGAAGCTGCACATATACCCTTTATCGGGAAAAAATCCTTGAATGTTCTCTTCAAATGAGTGTGTGTGTTGGATTTCATGCAGGCAAGCGACCTGTGTGCTGTGTTTTCCTCCAGCAGAAAAAGTATTTGTTTTCCTGCCGAGATTTGACTCATTCTAAGTAAATCAGTGCACCCAGGAGGTACTGAGGTCATGAAAGAGAAATGCTGGAGCAAACCACTTCTGAAATAGATTGCTAGAATGAGAAGGGAGGAAGAAAAAGTGAGATAACTTTGTAGTACCCCTGAATAGATAATTCCTTCTTATAAAGACATGTGCTTTGGGGCTTTTCTTTTTTGATGTACTGCTTTGCAGTGGCATATATTTTTCTGGTGCTATTTTAGAAATGTTCTGAATTTTGAATGCTTGAACATGAAAGGGCAAGTTTTAAGACTTGATCATTATGTTTATAATTGTAAATATTACAGGTAATTGTGTGAAGGAGTCCTAGAAGGAGTTGGAGGCTTTGCTGTGGTGTATGTTTTGACTGATCGAGACAGTTGGAGGCTTTCCCGACACTGGCCGGTGGTTCTGGTCAGCAGGAGGCCTGGCTGCTGTGGGTATCCACCAGTGCCGTCTGAGAGCCTGGAGGTCTCGTTTGTTCTTTCTGTCCCTGACTCTTGAAGCTTCCGCCTTCAGCACGTTTGCCAGTCCTCCTGGTTTATAATACAACGACCCGGCTGCTTTTCTGAATCTGTGTTCAGAAAACCTTGTGCTTACAAGAGAAGGCAGGGAGCTGTGGGTCTTTAGTTCCTGTACCTAGTGACCCACCAGAACTGTTGATGTTGTCAACGTTAACTGGTACCATTCCTGTAAATATAGAGTTTGCATTTAAATTCTTTTTCCAATGTGTAGAAGATGATGATTCATTAATGTCGCTAAAGGATGTTTCTGTTGGTAATATCTCACAGCTACGTTCTGGAAATTACCATATCTGAAGGCTACTAACAAAAAAGAGCAACAGTGCGTGTTAATGATTGACCGTAACTCCTGAGAACAGTCAGATTACGGCCTTGCTTGCTGTCCTGTACAGAACAGGAGAGCAGCACTCGCTGTGGTCATCAGGAGGAGGAGGTCACACAGCCCCCCGAGCTAACAGCGCCTAACCAGTGACTCTCGGGCCTGGTGCCAGAACACGAACTGTGGAGACCGGGCTTCCAGGCAGCATCACCGTCCTGCTCAGAGGTGGGCTGTTGGAGCCCTACTCCTGACATTCCATCCTCAAAAACTTGGACCTCTCATCTAACTTTCCTCGAGAGCGCTCATCCGAAGGGGGTGGGGATACTGCTGGGTGTCGTCGTGCCGTGCAGTGCTGTTTCATCACAAGCAGTTAGAAATGGAAGCAATCTCTTTTGTTCGTACTCTTTGTTTCAGTTACTCTGAGCTTTTCTGTGACAATTTTCTTCTCTCTGTGGATTTGGTGTGAATATGGTGCTGCCTATCAGGATGCCATGTTAGCACAACACTGTCAGCAAAATTTCCAATAATCTTACCTAAAAATACTTTTTTCAGTGTCAGCTGCTCCTACACTTACGTTCCAAATGTCTGTGCACTGAAAAACAATTAAAGCATCACCGGTGTGGCACCATGAACACCATCCCCGGGGCCTTCAACTGTTGGTTTCCTTCTAACCATCCTAATGCCCAGCACTGAGGCACACGCAGTGTGCGTTGCATGCTTCCAGAACAAGATCCGGGGATTACGAGAGGTCCTCAGTTCCGAGTTATTCAGAAAAAGAAAAGCTGTAGATGAGTCTCATCTGCTCACTAATGTTGCTGAGCTTTATAGTTGAGGGACTAAGATTTGAGTTTCAACGAGATCGTTTATTTCTGCTTACCATAAAATAATTGAAACCCAGTCACTTTGTGTGCCCTGCCCTGCTGGAAAGCTCCACGTTGTAACCGTTGGGTTTGTCAGTGCTGATTCTTTCAGAACTTTTGCATGGAAGTAGAAAACAGCATTAATTAATGTTAGATACTTATTCCTCCAAAAATAGGAATACAGATAGACTCATTTGGGGATCTGATGGTATCTTTACCGATCAGACACTGTACCATTAGCAATGGCATATTTAGCAGGTATCTTTATAACAGCATTTTAAAATAGCACGTCTGAGTCAACTCCTTGCCCACCTTTAGCATTTTGAATTGAGATAACATACAGGCTGTCACCTTTCCCATTATACTTATTCAAAAGCATGTTTTAATCTTGGCTTGACTCACCCCCTCCCATGCCAGCCTTTATTCCCCTCCTCCAGCAATATGAATTTTTAGTTGCGCACACAAACAGTTGCGCCTCCCTCTATGGCGACCCGGACGTAGCTCAGAGTGTGGGCGACGGTGCACAGAGTGCCACGAGTCACCAGCACCTTTCGGGCTGCCCTTGCTCCGGGAGGTCTGTGGAGCAAGTCCGTGGGCTGCAGGCCACACCGAGTGCCGTGATCAGACAGACAGGGCGCGTCAGCAGCTCGCCAGCGTGGTTCAGAGGGAGCCTCTTGCAAGAACCGAGCGCATCCCTTCAAGGAGCAGATGCCTGTGCTGCTTTCCCCAGCACAGCCAACAAAGGCCCGGGGTGATTTATGAGTTAGTCGGTGTGTCAGATTTCTGTAATGAGATTATATATTCAATCTAATGAAGGAAAAATATGCTTACCAGAACGGCACGACAGCGCCGTGATTAAACGATTCGGTAACAGTATTCCCTCAGTGGATTAATTTAGAAGGATGCAGGAGGTACAGCTGACCTGCTTCGTGTGTGCTGCTGGCGATAGGCTCCTGGCGAGGAAGATGAATGGGTTGTGATGGCGTTGATACAGGAACTATGTGATCAGAAGGGGAGGTGCAAAGAGTTCGTATCCAGCAAACTGCCCTTTGTTTGTTATTAATCTCCCACGGTGATTTATGCTGATGGAGGCTTCTCCTACTTATTTGTTTGAGGTTCAGGGTAGAAGGCAAAATAACCTGTGAAAAAGATAAGCTGCCATCTTAATGCTTCTCTGTAACTGGAGCGCCAGCACTGCCTGTACTCGTCCACGGGCACTGTAATGCCAAGGAAGGTTTCTCCAGCTTAGACACTCTTGAACGTACAGAAACAGGACTTGCAGGCTGGGTCTGAAAGGAATTGAAGGGAACATATCTTGCTTTCTTCCACTAAACATCATAGGTCATGGAAAAAGCCATTTTTAATAAGGCTTTTAAAGATGGGGAATATGAAACATAAAGGAGAGAACTTTTTCCAGCCAGAGGCCTGCGCTGACTAATATGGAGGGAATACTCCTAACAGCTGACGTTAGCCAAGCGATACGATCTCCCATGGCTTGTTCTAGAGTCAGCGGAGGAAGTGTCAGAAGCCTGATGTACCTGCTGTTAATCATGATGTGGAGGAGAATCTATCGCAAACATTTCCTATTAAAAGAAACCTTTTTGTAGAAAAGAAATCAGCTTCAAACATGTTTTCTTCTTCAGTTAAAAAAAACCTTTCAGTCAGAAATCAGTTATCCTGATTTTAGAAATTCTCAGCCTTTTTCTTCCTTCTTTTTTCACGCAGTCAGGTTCTAGAGGGGAAAACTGCGTATTGCCTCGTTCTCTTGTACGTATAACAGTGTTATCTTTGTTCTTAGGGAGCCAAGAGCTCAAGTAGAGATGCCTTCTGTATTATTTATGTTGAATTAATTAAGTACCTTCATGGGCAAGAGCAAAAATGGTATTGGACTCATCTTCAAGACAACGTTCACTGTTCTGCAATTGTTACCACAGCAGTGTAAGAATTATTAAGATCCAAAGTGAACCTGGGACTGACAAAACAGTTTTATCCAAAAGATAGAAATATTGGCTTGTTCTTGAAGAGCATAATGAACAGTGGAATTGGCTTAAGGGAAGGCTAAGGATGTGTTCACTACTTTCTCCATCTGAGAGAGGGAATATTTAAAATCTGTAAATTCACTGTGCTGTAAGAAACATTTGTGCTGCTGTAAGTCCGGTGTTGACCTTTCCCATCTTAAAATCCTGAAGCGTTTATCTTGCATGGAGAAAGCAATTGATTCTCTCTTCAAGAGAAGCTGACATTCTAACTATATTATCTTTGATATATATGTACTCTGGTTATTGACCACAGGAGAAAGTCAGATGTATTTAAAGGGCAGGGTAGTATAATCTAAAAGCAGGAGGACTGAGGTCTTTTGTCTTTTGACCTACAAAATTATCACATGTGCCCACAAGAACTCTGGCTTGTACTGTGCCTGTTGGGTATTAAATCTCTTTATAGTCTCAAACAAGGTATGCTGGAAAGAATAGGAAATTCAGTCATGGGCAGCCAGCTCCCAGGATGTTTAAATTAGATCAGGCAATTGGTGAAGAACTTTTGAGTGCATCAGATCGTTTAAGGCCTCTTAACTGATATCTGACCTACTCTAATCTCAAGGTTTAAATAGTAAGTTGGTATTAAAACCAACCAAACAAAAAACTGATTTCTGTCATTGCAAATAGAGTATCGTTGAGTCATACAGGAGGTTTAACAGATTTGGCAGAGGAGCAGAGCCACTGAGCCAGGAGAATGGCATTTCCTCGTCTGGAGTGGGTCGGCTTACCTTGTCTGTGCAGCGGCCTTGCACGGTCCCTGTCAGAGAGAAGGAAAAGGAAAATGTTGCCATCAGGTTCAAAAGCAGCTGAGATTTTGGGGTGTAACATTCTGTTCCGTAGAAGCCACAGCTATAACCCATCAGATGGGCAGAGCGCTCAGGGAGCCGTAGCCGCCTTTGCCTGAGCTTTCCTGCAGTCTCTAGCTCAGCTCTGCCTCCATCACTCTTCCTTGGGCTATCTGCGCGTCCCCGGGGTGTTTGACCGCGCTGTGCGCCAGCAGAGGATGTACGTCCGCAGTGCCTGTACGGATCCCTGTGCACCGCCGGCTGACTGGCACATCCTGTGCACAGGTTGCGCCCCGTGGTGGGAAGCAGACAGGCTGGTTTGATGCTGTCTACAGCAGACAGACACACAGAGGAGCTGTGAAAAGCTTTATTTTTAAAGAAAGAGTTCGCTGACTCCTCTCGTAGTCTACCTAGAATACGGTGATTAACTGATTTTACTTTGATAGTGCTGTAAGCTGGTCTTTGATAATTGCTTTCTGTAATTGGAGCAAATTTATGATTATGCTAATTCATCTGCTGCCACCCAATAGTAGCTGAGTTAATCCATACCTGCTCCTGCATTTCTTTTGTAGATCATTACATGATTAGCCTTTGTTAGAAATTGATTGAGCTATTTGAATTCTGGGCAGATCTAATTTCAGGGGGAAAAAATCAGATATCTTTATATACACTTACGGCATATTATAGCAAGTTTAAGTCTAGTTCAAGATAGAAACATCTAAGATCTTCAGACAGACCAATTCTTGAAAAGAAATGTATTGAATTGTGTTACAAGCAACTGCCTGACCTCCACCGACGATGAAGCGAGGGAAGTTCAAGGAGTCTGGAGTCTGCTTTTCGGGCACTGCAGAGCGTGGTGCCTCATCTCCGGGTGGAGACAGTGTAGGTTTCTTTGGGGCCTTTATTTCGCTTGGTTGTTTTGTGTGTGTGTGCTGAGGAAAAAGAAAGGAGCATTATGACGGAGCTTTGTAAGAGCGTGGAAATAGCCGGGAGTGTCTTGAGTGCTTAACGCAGGCTGTGGTGGGGACGTTCGGTCTTGGTTACCATTTGGCTTAACTGCAGTTTGAGGCAGAGAGTGCACAGAGCAAAGACCTTTGAACTGCTTTCAGTAAGAGGTGTATAATGTACCTCATTCCCAGGCAGCGCCTCTTTCAACAGGTGATTTAATTCCATAGCCACACGTAGGATTACAGAGCCACAGACTCGATTCCTTTGGAGGTCAGCTCCCAGCTGACTGCTGCGGGGCCAGACCAGGAGAAGCTGTGGCTGTGCCAGCCACACACCCCCTGTCCCCTGCTAACCAAAACCAGTGATGTTCCTGGAAGAGGAACGTGCTCTCTGGCGTGAAATCTAATTGGCTGTGATGGTCAGCCTTTGCAGATTCGTTTATAAACTGGAAAATGTACAAATTGCAGACCATCTGCGCAGAACAGTCTGCTAATCAATGCCTGTAGCTAGCGAATCCATAAGCTCATTACCACAAAGTTCCGAGTCCTTCCACAAGTTCCTAAATGAGGTTATTCATCCGCACTGAGGTGAGAAGGTATTTGACTTGAGGGAGCAGCCATACCTCCTTCAGGTCTAGAAAAGCTATTAAAGCAACTCATTTATTCACTCTTCGAACAGGATACGTTGATTCTGCTTCTGTTTAATTTTTTGCTTCTGTAACAGCAGCTTACCATGACTTAACTGTTCTTTAAAAATGTTTCAAGTAGAGAAATGCCTTGCAGATAATTCCTGGCTCTACTCAGAAAGTTTACCAAGCAACATATCTCTAAGTTACTAGCCCACACTGCCTTCCTCTGAGGTTTAGGGGGAGGAAAAAAAAAAAGGGCAATCATTAGCTGATGTTCACTTGGACTGCTCATCTCCACTGGTCGTGTCTCTCTGCTCCTCGAGTCAAAGGAAATATTTCTCTAGCAGATTAATGAGGTCATTAGGCCAAGGCATCAAATGTCTTCATTTGCCTTTCCTTTAGTTTTGCAGATTTCCTGCTTCCATCTCTTCTTTTGCTACCTCATGCTCTTCTCTGCTCCATCCCTCTCCAGGTGGAATGGCTAAAGAATGAGGAGCCCATCGACTCCAACCTGGATGAGAACATCGACACCAGAGCAGACCACAACCTCATCATTCGACAGGCACGTCTCTCTGACTCCGGGAACTACACCTGCATGGCTGCCAACATTGTTGCCAAGAGAAGGAGCATGTCTGCAACCGTTGTGGTGTATGGTCAGTGAAAATGTGGTAACTGGGGAAGAACTCCGATGTGCGTGCTTTTACTGCTGGAGGACTTTCTGGTTTTAACATGCAACTGGTACTAACTCACGTGGCTCCCCTTCCTGTTCATGATGCATTTCAGCCCTGTTGCTCAGGCTGAGACCACGCCTGCTTTTAGAGTGGTTAGAATTAGGGGTTGGTTTGTGATGGATTCCCAGAATTTATGTCAGTGGTAACAAACCTTGCTTCATGATCCAGTTATAAGCTGAACCACATAAATAAGCCTTGCCTGTTGTCACTGGTTTGGCCGAGGCTGAGCCAGGGTCCGGTAACAATAATACCTTCCCCTATTCCAGCAAAAATAGGGGAAGGGAGAAAAGAATTAGTGAGACCTCTAAAATGCTTTTTGGAAAACTGAAACAAACTTTAATAACACTACGAACAGATATATATTAAATACACAAGAAAACCAGTGAGATATCGAGGGTTTTGGGAAGGCGAGGGTTAAACCGAAAGCAAATACAGACCATGGCAGCGATCTGAGGTGGCGGCGGCCACGTGGTTCTGCTGCGTGAGCAGAACACCGAGACCCGTGCAGTTACGAATTACCCGGCAGCACGAGATAGAGTGGGATGGGCATAATCCTACCAGTGTCTGTCGCGGATTGAGGCAAAAGCAAAACCAGAGAGCTCTCGGGCACGCAGGCAGTCCGGGCTCAGCTCGGTGCTTGCAGCAGGGCTCCGATGCGGTGTGCCAAGGCAGCGCGGCGACGGGCTTGGTGG
>NW_010428897.1:2130-2362 GCF_000710305.1 Buceros rhinoceros silvestris | reverse complement strand
ACGTGGCCAAGGAGAGGTTGGTCAACTTGAGGGTGCCCTTGGCCTCATCTGCGGGTGAAAAAGTTGGGTGCTGCCACCCCCACCGCAGTCCAAACCCTCTTCTCCAACCAGATTCCACCTCCAGAGGTCCAAACCCTCTGCTCCAACCAGCTGCCACTTCCTGGGGTCCAACCTCTCTCCTCCAACCTGCTTCCACCCCACAGGGCTCCAAATCTTCATCTCCAACCATCTT
>NW_010428897.1:1641-1885 GCF_000710305.1 Buceros rhinoceros silvestris | reverse complement strand
GTCCAAACCCTTTTCTCCAACCCCCTTCCACAAACCCAACGTGGTGCCGGGACCAGCTGCCTGTCCAAACCGCCCCCGGACCCACCTTACCCTGGGCGGGGGGGAAGAAGACGTCCGGGCTGGGGGCCATGCGTTTCCACCTGTAGATGGGTGGGGGCTTCCCCTTCTCCGAGAAGCAGCTCAAGGTGACGTTGGCCCCCACGGCGGGGGTCCCGTGGGGATGGCCACTCGGGGTGGGCGGGGG
>NW_010428897.1:510-1354 GCF_000710305.1 Buceros rhinoceros silvestris | reverse complement strand
GCACATGTACTGGCCTGAGTCGCGCTCCCGGGTGGCATTGATGAAGATCGAGATGTTGTGGGTGATGACAGGGTACAGGAAGCCCACGCGGGGCTTCAGCTCCGTCTCTGGCACCTTCACCTCTCCGCCCATGAAGGTCAGGATCTGCACGGGCTGGGCAAAAAACCGTGGGCATTTCCCCATCCCGGGCACCCCCAGCACCCCTCTGTGATGGGCACCGTGAGGAACTGCCCCATCATGACCATCTTCTCATCATGGGCACCATGAGTGTCCCCCCCATTGCGAGCATGCCCCCACCATGGGCATCACAAGAATCCCTCACCATGGGCACCACGAACTGCTGCCCCATCATGGGCATCTCCCCATCTTGGGCACCTCCCCATTTTTGGTACCTCCTGATTGTGGGCACCATGAGCATCCCCCTATCACGGGCACCTCCCCACCACAGGCACCACCTCATGGTGGGCACCATGAGCTTCACTTCATCGTGGGCACAGCCTCATCATAGGCACCAGGAGCATCCCACCGTCGTGGCCACCTCCCCACCCGGGGCACCACAAACACCTCCCTATGGTGGACATCTCGCCATCATTGACACCAGGAGCATTGCGCCCCACCATGGGCGCTTCCCCATGGTGGACATTGCCCTACCATGGGCACCTCCTTGCGGTGGACACCTCCCCATGGTGGGCACCAGGAGCTTCACCCCATCACGGGCACTTCCCCATGGCGGGCACCATGACCTTCACCCCACCATGGGTACCTCCCCATGGTGGACATCTCCCCATCATGGGCACCATGAACTTCACCCCATCACGGTCACCACCTCCTCGTGGCCTTCCCC
>NW_010428897.1:0-468 GCF_000710305.1 Buceros rhinoceros silvestris | reverse complement strand
CCCCCATCATGGGCACCAGTAACTTCCCCCCATCACGGTCACCCCCTCCTCGTGGCCTTCCCCACCACGTCCCCTCCCCGCCCCTCACCTGGGAGGGGCCGCGGTCTTTCTTGTCCAGCAGCCAGATGATGTAGGGCTGCTCCTGGGAGCGGCTGGTGTACCAGACGGGCAGCACCGCGCGCTGCCCCTCCACCGAGAAGACCGAGCTCGTCCCCACGTGCACCTCCAGCATGGCCGAGGAGACACCTGCCCAGAGAGCGGGGGGAGAAAACGGGACATGACTCAACGGCCGGTGCCCTTTCCCCAGCAAAACCCTCCCCGTTCCCGCAGGAAAACCCAACGATGCCAGTTGGTCGACAGGAAGTTGGGCCGGGAGGACATTTCTCCTCCTCCTCCCTACCACCGTCACCGCCCGGGCAGGGCCTTCCGGCTGCTCCGGCGGGCGGGGATGCCGGTCCCGCCCACCCC